>NC_137618.1:17784045-18026545 GCF_963280865.1 Gymnoscopelus braueri | reverse complement strand
CCCCATTTAAACCTTCATGCGCTCTTTCAGATCCACACTGCATGCCCTCCAAATAACTCTATTTCTATGCATTCTAAATACTTCATTCACTCACTGTAAAATTGTCCTATTTAAGCCATCATGCACTCTTTCAAATCCACGGTCATCACACTCACCAATATTGCACCTAGTTATCTCAACCTGTGATTAAACCAGCCATGTACTCCACACACTTCCATTGCTCTCTTATTTCCACTGTCTAAATTCTCCAGGTTTGTCATGACTTTATGCGCTCTAATTAATTTGATTATACAGTATATATTATTATTATTATTATTATTTTATTCTCTGTGTAGCTACATTTTTTTTTTTATGTACATGACATAAATGACATCTCCTTATATAAATACCTTGACTCTCAGCCCGTCGGCTGATTTATATAATTGCTTTCTACTCTTTAAATGTTCCTAAATTATCACATGTGAGCTCACCATTCATTTCTTTTTCTGTGTAACGTTACTGGTTCTCTTGGCCTTTTTACCTCTTTAATTATCTGAATACAGCTTAATCTCTTACGCAGCCCGATGGCTGTATTATTTTCAGACTTACAGACTGTCATTTTTATCTCTTCAGACTCTCTCTTAGTCTGTTCTTTTTTAAAGCTCTATATTGTAGCTTTTTCATGGGTCTGTAATTTTCCTCGTCAGACTCTCTTAGTCTGTTCTCTTTTAAAGCTCTATATTGTAGCTGTTCATGCGTCTGTTATCTCTTTAGACGTGTTCTCTCTGTGTTTTGTTTGTATAAATCTGCGCAATATCTCTGCGCAGTTTACTGCAAACTCTTATAATTATCTCTTGAACCGGTTCTTCTCTCGACCTTGTTTTCCAAATTGTGGTCAAATAAAATTTTGCTTTGCAAGGCTTTTCAAGCTGAGAATGTTAGACATGCTTCTAATGCTTGGTTAGTATTATTAAGCTTAATCGTGCATTCATTCACCTTCCAATCCGCTAATAACTACATTTATTTTTGGTACTATCTTCCCCAGCCAGATTCTTTTATTTATAGTTTCGCTGTTTTTTCCTCCTCCTCGCTCAGCGCCCCACAGCCCCGGGCCGGGACCCCTCCGTCTCCCCCCAGCGAGAGAACTCCACAAAAAGGCACTGAATCAATGGCTCGAGTTTTATTACCTTTTCTCTGGTGGCCACCTTGAGTTCTGTCGACAGGCGAAGCGCGAGATTGGCCCGGTCCTCCGGCCGCTGCAGCTGCGCCGCGCGAGGCGTCGGTCAAAATTCACGAAACGCTTTATTAAACTCCCGATTTCGTGACGCCAATCTTTGTGGGTGTAGTACCTAGGGATCCTTAGTCTTCCCGGTGATGGATTGGTAGAATGAAACACTCTCAAACTTGAAGTTAGTTATATCAGCAGAAGAGGTTTATTACAATACGCATAGCAAGGCTTAAGCATTACAGCAAACGATGTTGCCTCTCTGGGCTCCCGAATATCTCTCTCTGCCCCTTTTCCGTCTATCTTACTAATATATCTGGGCACCATCGTCATCACTACACAGTTAATTTCATTCTCTCATCATACAATTATTTGTTATCTCTCCACTGTGTCCCACATGGGACCACAGTGTCGAACACCACCTGTTATTTGCTTGCTTAGTTGTCAAGTCATCTTGACCTGACTCGTATCTTTTAACGAGTAATTGATCCTCCGTGTCGAGGCATTCCCCCTCCCTTATGTGTTCTTCTAGTTGTTTCTACGTTGTTCCTTATAGCCCTAAGGTTACTGGGCCACGAGCGCTCCTTGGTTGCCCCCCAATCAAGCGCCAACCAGCTGTGCTCAGCTGTAGACCTTGTTCGTCATACGCTGTCAGTAGGGATGCTCCTCTGCCTGATTTACCTCCCATTCTGGCCATATAGTATTCTTTTGGTTTACACCCACTTCTGGGCAGAGGAGTGGGCAGCTTATCTCGATTTACTGACAAATCAACTGGAACTGGAAATGGACTGGAACTGAAATGGAAGTCCACTTCTTCCAGTACCTTCTCTATTAATACAATTTAGTTTAGCAGGCCAGGGTCATAGGTCACGACCTTCTGCCCCCACACATGCTATGCATAAGAATATACATACAGTCCATGATGAGGATATAAAATGAAAATTAAAAAAAATATATATATATGATTAAGATATAAAGATATTAAAACCTGCCTGCACAAAACATCACTTGTTTTACATCTCTTCTGTTGGACAGTTATGTAATTTTGACTTTATCCTTAGAGACCATTGAAGCCAGAGTTAAACTTAGTTACGTGCGATTGTCGTGCACCAAGAATGGCAGATCTAGAAGCTCACGCCACTGCCTTCTTCTTTTTGCAGGAGCCATCATGGAGGAATGCGCCAAGCGGCTCCTGGATCTGAAGCTCTGCAGCTTCCTGCCCAAACACAACAAGTGCCTGTCGAACGAGTTCCGATGTTTCGTTAACTATCCCTCCCAACTCCTGTCCTCCTGAGGAGTTGAATCAGACTGTCCACATGGTGTGGTTATCTTTTTTAACGTATTTAATTATCCAGACAAGGACCTGATGGAGGGAGGGGACTACTGTATATAGGCTACATAAACATTTTGTCGCTCTCAGGCTAAAACCTTGTATATCCAAAACCGTTACTTTTCAGGAAATGGACAAAGGAAACTGTGTTCCAATGCATCAGTGTACTTATTTAGTCAGAAGATCTTAATACTTTTCAGTGGTTAAATAATTGATAAAAAACCACAGGCAGATTAAACCACTTTAACCTAATGTCCCTAGTTTGGGCATCTCATTGTGATGCATTCATTGCGTTGTGAACTTATTTTCGCTACTTTAGCATGTCAAACGTAAGTATAAAATATTGTATACATATTATACGACAGCTGTGTTTTTTTAAGCACCAATGTAGGTAAAAAATGGAGACAATGAATAAGGTTTATGATGATAATATATCACCTGAACATTTCAGGTGGATGCTTGCTTACACCTTTGCAGTGTAAGCATGGCCCACCAACATGTCAATCGTCTAAGATTCCACTCCATTAATGTCCACCCTATGCTGTCTGGACTCCATCAAGTCAGTTGTAAACATTGCCTGTAAGGTTGAGGTTGGTGTCAGATTGTGTCAACAGTTAATTCACTGATACAGTAGCATGATATTCCATTTAAAGTGAAAGTCAAGGCAGAATTTAATGCCATTCACCGGGTCAAATGTTAACCTGGGAAGTTGTTTATATATCTATAGTTTAGGCCCTCTAAGATCTTGTTGGGATGCCTGTTTTCCACAAACACAAAGTTGTCTCTCTCCAGTGAGGATAACGGTTTACTTGTACCGTCCTCCTGAAGTGCAACAGTGACATCCATAGGGCAGGGCGGTAAATTGGCATCGACTTGAGTAATTGCAGCCATGTTTGATGTCTCCCTTTGCTAGTCCAGCCTATGACTATTGGTGAGGATAGAATATTGTCAGAGAGTGTTTCCACTTCACCTTCAGAGAACAGAATCCCTGAAGAATGTACAGAATGATAGGGGGCATCCTCATGTGAATTCACATGATATTGCTTTGGCACTAGTCACTAGTTTTTTCCCCCTTCTATTTTAAAGCTATCACTGCTGCCCTCTTCTAATTGAGTGTCTGTTTCAGACCTAATGTGATACATCCACCTCTCTAGTTTGATGTCTCGATAAGTGATTTTCAAATGTATTGTGCCCTAGGCACGCCAATGGGCAAGTCAAAATGTCAAGGCACACCTGTATTCATAGCAAAAATAGTTGATCTTTAAGCTCCCAACGCAGCAGTTTTGCAGATTTGCTGGAGGAATGTGAATAAAATCCATAAAAAAGCACTCATCTATTCAAGTTACCTTCCATTGTTTTCAGCTTTATTGGACATAACACTGAAAAGGTATAGATTACCTGAAAGTTTAAAGTGTTACGCTGGTGTATAAACATTAAGAAATAATCCTCATAAAGTTGCTTTAGGCTAGAATAGTACTTGAGAGGTGCATACATGTGTCTGTTGTTCTGTACAGTCAGTAGGTGGCAGTGTTGATCAGGTTATTGCCACTGGTGTGAATCTCCATGTCTTCACCCATTGCAACCCAACACATGATCATGTTGTATTATTAGTGGGACAGCTAATTACAATTAATGCCACCTTTAGTCCTTACTGGTGTGGACTTCAGTCTGTCAAGAGTCTCATCCTCTTCCTTGTGTTCATGTTTTCATAGGTGTTCAACAATACTGCTTCTGGTGTGGGTCCATTATTTAACCACATTAACCCTGCATGGCATCCCTATTTTAGCCATGTCAATATAGGCAAACATTTTCAAAAATGTTTTATTTTTTTTATAATTTGAAAAATGTGTTAAATAATAGGGAAAATATTGCATTGTATGTTTCAATTGATAGAAAATATGGACAATATGATGATTGCGAAGCGTAGGTCTATGTAGTGTTTTCGCTGTTCGTTGAACGAATGATATATGGCTGAGGGATGGATTACTGAAAGTGGTTAAAAGTACCATTATACCAGGGCAAGACAACACCTTTCACTCAAGTCCCGAGCACATCAAGGCCAAGTAGCATATCCTATACCTGGCATACGACGACCCCATACCCTTCGCAGTAAAATCCTCAGCATAAATTGAACTCTTGAGTGTACAAATGGAACCAAATGGGTTCCATTTTACAGTGTTTTATACATTTTTGTCGGTGGGGCTTTGGAGCCCAGCTTTGGGCCGCGTTCGGTCCACACTCTGATTGCTGCTTTGTGCGTCCCTGTCTTTCTCCAACAAGGGCACACAGGTGCATCCAACTGCAACGGACACGTAGCTCTCCACGTACGAGTGGCGGCCGCCCACACACGAGCCTGTGCGCTTTAGGATGACAGAGGGCGTGTAGACCGGGGTGCTGCGGTAATGGTCACTCTCCTCTCCATCAGGGCCGGTCAGACAGCCCTTACACAAACAGTAGGCTTCTGGGATGTATCGCGGATACCTGGCTGGGTCATGGGAAATCCTGGTACAAAAAAAAAAAAGGATAGATAATCGAGGTCATGGTCCATTTGTACGTACTACACTCTGACTTAAATTAAAGCTGCAATATATATATATAATAACTGACAAGGTTAATAAATAACAAGGTTCTCTGGGGTCTCTCCAGCTCTTTTTTAAGGATACACATTTTTTTCCATTCAGTAGAGAATTCACACAGGATAAACAAGTGAAATTGGAAGTGATGACAAAGAAATTAGACGACAAAATTGCAACTGGAACACTATCAAATTGAAGCTGATAAATGAATACTCTCTCCTGATTGAATGAGGTTGGCAACCCACCTGAAAATGTATTTTCTGTTTATTGGAGAGATGGGGAGACCCCTGTTACTGAACAAACACTATAACGATAAAATCACTTGGAATATCTTTTATTTAACCAAGTTAAAGTATGTGAATGCAACAAGAAATGTAGGCTAGACCAGGTGTCTACATGGCTATTGACAAACAGTACTGCCTGAAAGCTCATAAGTGCAATATCTCATCTGGGAAAGCGGGGACTCCCTCTTAAGCGGTGACCAGCGCTCAAAGGACAAGACCTGGATTGCAGCACTCATGATTTTACAGTGTGTAGCTGTAGGCACTACATGTGTCACACGGTCCAGGCCAAGGTTTTGAAACATTTTGAATAAAAGTGAAAAATGTTTAATGACACAAATCTTATCTTATGGAGATAATCAGTTGGGGTCACACGACCAAACAGGGCCGGATCTACCGATCACAAAAAAAAATCCCCATTTTGCAGTTATCTATTACGAATGAAATAAATAAATGATGTCAAATGTCAAAATTTCGCACGAGGGCGCATGAGGGGGGGGGGCCCATTGCAGTTCCAGTGCCCAGGGGCACTGAGAGGTGTTAATCCAGCCCTGCGACCAAATATATGTGGGGGTCCATGACATGAAAATGTGAGAAGAACCAATGTGCTTACCTGCAGTGGTGTAAAGTAACTAAGTAAATTTACTTCAGTATCATTGAGGTATTTTTACTTTACTGGAGTATTTGTTCAGTACATTTACTTAGTTCTACTACTCCACTACATCTCAGAGGCAAATGTTATACTTTTACTCCACTACATTTATTTGGAAAACTTTAGTTACTAGTTACTTTGTAGATTTTGATTATTACAAAACATACATTACCCCATTACCCACTTCAGCCCTTGGCTATACATTTCGGCCATTTAAAAATAGCCTATCTAAAAGCTCACAATGCATAGTGATGTGAGACATTGTGAGCTTGTAGATCAGCTATTTTCAAAATATTTTGAAAACTTGTGAAATGGGACATTCTGCAAAATGAGTACTTTCTACTTTTGGTAGCCTACTTTAAGTACATTTTGATACCAATATTTTTTACTTTTACTCTAGTAATTTTTTTATTCCGGACTTTCACTTTTATTTCTACATTGCAGTATTGATACTTTTAAAGTAAAATATTTGAATACTTTTTCCACCACTGGATCTTATTCTTTTTACCTGTATGCCCACGGAGAGAGGCTGAGGAAATTCACAGGGACGCGAGAAGTTCTGTCCGGACGGAGGCGGCGACCACCGGCTGCCGACGGACACGTCAGGTTGTGCCGCTCGTGGGGCGCCAGCTGCAGCGTGTGGTGGAAGGCGCTCATGACGCCCACCGACAGACGGCCGAACATCTGCTCCAGGATCTCCTCCGGTAGATCCAGACACGGCCGGCCCCGGACAAGGACAGCCCGCGACGCTTTCTTCTTGACTCTCACCGCGGCGTACGACGCATCGATCAGGATCAAGTACGCAAGCAGTGCGCAAATTCTACCCGGAGCCATCATTGCGCGCGGTCTGGTGCCCTATAAACCAAGTTAACCAACGTGCGCAAAGAATGAACGAATACCAAAACGCTCGCCCCAAAACACAGTCGCCCCGGGGCAAATCCGGCGACCTCGGAACGGTCACCACCTGGTATTCCTAAACGTTACCTCAGTAAACTATGCCTAAACCTAACCTTATTATTCCTAAACCTAACCTCAGTAAAACGGTGCCAAAACCCAACCTTATTCCTAAACTTAACCTCAGTAAAACTATGCCTAACCCTACCTAAACTTCTTTCCAACCTTCTCCTCGGCTAAAACAAATACAAAAATCTAAGAACGGTGGGCGAGCGGTCCGCGGGGAAAAATGGGGGCGAGCGTGTTTTGGGGCGAGTCTTCCGGTTACCAAAATGAACACACGCTCGGTTTTCCCAGGTGTTATTGCCGTCTTGCCGAGATGGAATGCTCACATTGGTTGCATCTTGGTGAAGTTGAGGAAAAAAGGAAAGAAAAAAAAATCTTGTAGTTTCTGTTTCTCTCCTCACGACGTCTCGTGGAAACTTTGCGTTTGTTTGGCAAACGTCCGGTCACTGCTGGGAATCGTTTCTTTCAGCTCCAGACAGTAGAAAACCAATCTAAAATGGAGCTGAAAATGTGATTGACATGATGACCCTCTCTTCAACTTCTCGCCCCTCGCGTAAATAGCAGCCTCCTCTCCACCTCTGTCATGTGTCCCCCATGCAGTGGTGTAAAGTAACTACGTACATTTGCTCAAGGACAAAATGCAGTTACAATACTGGAAAAATAAAATAAATAAGCTCGTGGTTATAGACTTTAGGCAATATATTCATCACTGATTCTTCTGGTTTTCATAACTTTAGTGTTTGTACAATGTTTTAAGGTGTCTAAGTATGACAATAATAAGGCTTTAATGGGCAAATAAGGGGGGGGGGGGGGTCAGCAACACCTGTCATTGTGAGCACTCCTCCTGTTTCCCCAAATGGGAAATAAGAACAACATGCTGAATACGCCTATTAACATGCTGAAAAGGAACAAATAAACAGAATACGTTTTCATTTTGGCAAAATGAAAACATTCTGTTTGTCTGTTTTTTTTTTCTTTATAAACACTTTAATAGACTACAATCTTTCATTCAGTTCAGTGGTGTAAAGTAACTAAGTACATTCACTCAAGTACTGTACTTGAGCACAATTTGGAGGAATATTTTTTACTTTACTGGAGTACTTCCACTTTTCAATATTTTACTTCTACTCCACTATCTTAGAGGCAAATATTGTACATTTACTCCACTACAATTATTTGGAAACTTTAGTTAACTTAGTAGATTTCAGATTTCAGTAGCTTGTAGAACTGCTATTTTCAAAAGATTTCAACACATTTTAGATTTGAAAACTTGTGAAATAGCCTACATATTGAATTCTGGACTTTTACTACTAAGTATTTCTATTGTGCCGTATTGATACTTTCACTTAAGTAACAAATGTGAGTACTTTTCCCATCACTGCCCTTTTCTCTCCACCTCTGTAATGTAATGTGTCCCCTATGAGCGCAGCGGAACGGAGGCTCACTGGAAAAGAGCGAAGCTCTTGGCCTCATCAGTGGTGGAAAAAGTACTCACATTTCTTACTTAAGTAAAAGTATCAATACTGCAATGTAGAAATACTCTGTTACAAGTAAAAGTACATAGGGCCAAAGTGGGTAATGTATGTTTTGTAATAATAATCAAAATCTACAAAGTAACTAGTAACTAAAGTTTTCAAATAATTGTAGTGGAGTAAAAAGTACAATATTTGCTTCTGAGATGTAGTGGAATGGAAGTAAAAGTATTGAAATTTGTAAATACTCAAGTAAAGTAAAAAATACCTCAACATTTTACTTAAGTACAGTACTTGTCCTGTAACTAAGGACTTAGTTACTTTCCACCATTGGGTAAGTTGGTCTAAATTACAATTCGTAGTACGACTGCATCGCTCGCCAAAAGGAATTAATCTACAAACCAATTTGCTTATCCTATACCCTTTTTTCATTGTATCCATCAGAATAAGATATTGAGTTCAGCAGCTGGTTGATATGTCTGAATATAACTCCCCTTGCTACATTTGGTGTGTTTTCATTCCAGATGCTTATCTACTTGACCCGTGAAGCTTAAAGGAGCACTTCACCCCTGGAAGAAGTTCCAGGGGTGACCACAGGGGGGACCACGGGGGACCACAGCGTATCACTGCCTATAACTTCAACTCCCAGAATGCTTTGGTGCCTTGTGGCAGGGGAGGTTCCATGTGGGTGTGATCTCCAACAATAACATCCAAACAGCATGCCAGTGTCGCCATGTCTGCTTATTATAAGCGGCTTCTTTCTAAAATGTAGTTGATATTTGGGCTTGTTTCCAAATGTTTTGATTGCTGTTTAAACCAGTGGTTCTCAAACATGTTCATGTATTTTTCCACAGACCCCCATCTGAAATTATAATTTGTGGCAGGGAGCCCCTAACAAATATGTGTCAAAAATATTCCACATTTTGAAAAGCAAATAAAAATATTTTGCAAAAAAAAAAAAAAATCCACATTTTGGACTTTTTCACCCTCAAGATTTTTTTGTAAATAGCAGATCTACAAGCTCACAATGGGTTGCGAAGCGTTGTGAGCTTGTAGATCAGCAATTTTCAAATATATAATATCCCATGTCTAGGTAAAGTGCTCTTGGCATAGTTATTTTTCTTTTGGGCTTGTTTTCATAGACCTGGCTGCTTATTTCTCTCACAATATCTGGCAACACTGGCTGTCCTCGCAAACTTCATCTAGTTACATATATGTCCAAGGATTCGTTAGTGATGTCATATCACTGGGACATCCTTAGTATCTTCATGCAGTTTAACTTCCGTGTCGCATAGTATTGACATCACTGTCACATCCTTGGTATTATGATCCTAGCCTTTCGTGACGGTGTTTGTTTACCAGCGCTGCTACTCCACGCTGTATTTTTTTTTTCAAGCTTGCGCTTATGAAACACTACACAGGATTATTATTTCATGTCAACATTCAAGTACAACTATCAGAAGATAACTCAGGTAAAGTAATGCCTCACTCTACAAGGGCCGATGGCCGCAGCTAATGGGAGTGGCCGAGTGGGGAAAGAAGGTTGAACAAAGTGTTACGGACACCCCATTGGGGCTGTCTTTTGAGATGGTCTGACTGAGACACGCCGAGACATGTAGTGCGGAAAGGAATGAGACCAATCTCTCATGACGCAAATAACGTCACGAATATTGCGAATATTACTAGATATCTAAAAACACAGATTACTCAAAAAAAAAACCCAGGATCTTGTTTATTGACTCCTAAACTTCATTAAAAGACCGAAAACTTCTTCCAGGGGTGAAGTGCTCCTTTAACTATTCAAAATATTTACTTTTAATAATAGAAAATAGCTTTTCCAAGTATGTTTCTCGTTTCACTAAACAGGATAATCATACACATGGAGATATAGGCCTACTGTATACATATTCACACGACTATAACACAAAATATTCAACATTTCAGAATCCAGTATTAATAAATTGCTCTACTGCATTGAGAGCAACATTCAAACAGCAATGTATCCAATGGGAATAAAGAAATTAAGCCATTTAAAATGGCTACAGTTAGTGTGGGGTGATTATGATGAATTATGGGACTGGAATAATTGCATTTCCATAAGGCAATAAAACCTCCAACTTGCTCGCATATGGAAAACAAATCTGTCCTCCCCAATCACCTGAGTAGGCTACCTTGCAACATACTTTCCACTTATGGAGTCAAATGCTGTTAACAGATACAGCTGAACCTCACATGTACTGGTGACAGGAGTTGGAAGTCTATCTGACTTTTATCCACGTGAGCCAGATGTCCTTACAAGGTGAAGATAATTATACAAAAATCATGGTGGTGATGGTGGGGCAGAATCAGGTGAAATCAGTGTGTGTTGGGGAGGAGGAGCAGTCGAGGCAGTTACAACCATAGTTAGGCATAGATACCACATTGGCCACTGTTGTTCATTGGATCGATGCGTCCGTCAACACAGCTGCCATATTGGAGAGCAAGCAGTGCCTCTTAATGCATGTATGCCACATGTATGTCTATTGAAGCAGGAGGTCTCTACACAATTTAAATCATAACTCGCTGAACAGATTTTCAAGCGGTTTGGTTTGTTACAAATGTCAGACATGTAGCTCTTACGTTGATAATGTAGTAACAGTAATGGTTATAAAACCATTATATATTTTACTCTACTACATCAGGAAGATCTGCAATATTTGACTGTATATACATATATATTTTAGTTATATCAGGAATATTTTGGAATATGTGACCTGTTCTATTGCCATTCCTCTCCCCTCTCCTGAAAGCTACAAATGATGGGAGCTCGTACGAAAAATTATTTCACCCACGTTTTCACACCTGTGATGTGACAACTCAGGCTTATTTCTTGCAGTGGAGTTACGGCAGGTTTCCCCTGACAATATGGCGGTGGTGTTGGCGTACACCGGTCCAGTGGCCAATGTGGTGTCTACATTATGCTATGTCTATGGTTACAACGGCAGGAGGTCATCTCCCAGCTCGCCATCTCCGAAGTCATCCTCGTCCACACGCTTCTTAGCTGCCGTCTTTGGTCTCTCCGCCTGAGGTCCCAGTGGGTCAACGTAGGAAGCATCTACGCGAACACACACACACACACACACACACACACACACACACACACACACACACACACACACACACACACACACACACACACACACACACACACACACACACAGTGGTTGGGAGAAAAGAACAATATTCTGACTACAGAATGTAACATTTACAGCTACGTTTCCTCAGTGGGATCACATTAGAAGTGCAACAGTTGAAAAAATTCTTAAAAAAAAATTATGACCTGCCCAGAATGGGGAGGCTAGGGTGCAAAATATTTAAAGGGAACAGAGGTGAAATGAGAACAGAACAGAATAGTGTATAATAATTCACAACTCACAACAGGCCCAGTATAAAACCAAATACTAAAGCAAAAGTAAAAACATCTGATTCCAATGTGAGTAGATCAGATCTGCAGCACATATGTTCACAAAGAAATGACACTTTGTTTGTTTGTCAGCAAGTTGGAGGAGGGCGGGGAGAGAGACGGATGACATGAACTAGAAACCGACCGATGACAGATTTTTGGGTCTACCGATCTCGAGTCCTAGATGTTTTGACTGATATTTTGTCCAAAACGGCAAAATGTTCTAATCAATAAAAAAATGAAAAAACATAGTTTCTATTTGAGAACATTTAACTTATAAGCAAATAAAAAAATACCTTTTTATTTAACCACTTAAGCCCATATTCAAAAATGAAATAAAAATAGCCGATCAACATGCTCACAATGTGATGCTGTGAGCTTATAGATCGGCTATTTCTGGACATTTTTGAAAATATAATGACATTTCCAAATTATTAGGGAGGCCAAGTTGAAAGTGATAAAAAATCGGGACGCATCAGCCAATGTGTTATCGGGTGCGTAATTGCCGATTACGATGACATCAAAAAAGTCAAATAATGGCCGATATATCGGCCTAAACGATATATCGGTCCGGCTCTACCAAGAACAGGAAGAAATGGAACAAATCGGCGTAAGATTTATTTCTGGGCACTGATTCATAGGATCAAACAAAATAATGAGAAGGAAAAGAGGTTTGAGAGGCTGTCCTCACCCAGGTCTCTCTGCTGGCTGCTGGCTTCATATGGCTCGTTGGAACCAGGAAGTGTCCTCAGCTTGGCGCTCAGCCGCTCGCCCTTGGCACTGCTGCTGTGGCTGCTATCTGTATACGTGTATACACACACAAACACGATTAGCTTACTTTCTTACTGTGTGTGTGTGTGTGTGTGTGTGTGTGTGTGTGTGTGTGTGTGTGTGTGAACATGTTTACATGATGTATCTATTTGGGCATTCGTATGAATAGGTTTCGGCGTGCTTCATTCTTGGCTGATGACACAGATGACAGGCTGACAGCAGAGGGCGCCCCAGAGAACTGACGCTGCGTTCACACTAGCGCCGACAAAGCGACAGGCTACAAGTCATTTTCAATGGAAGCCAGAGGCATGAAGCTACAAAGCGACGCCCAGGCTACAAAAACAAACTTGAGCTGGTTTCAACCTTTTTCAGCGCTCCAGTGACACAGTGAAGTGTCAATCAATCATATGGTTTTGTTTCACCATTTCCACCCACTTACCCTCTCGCACCATTCAACAAATAAAGAATTTTTTTTTTGTGCTGTAGCCAGTTCCCTGTGCTATTGATCCCTACCCTTTGCGTGTGTGGCGTGAGCAACACTTCAATGGCGACTCGGCTTGACCGTTTTGTAGCTTTTGTCGCCGCTAGTGTGAATGCAGCATAAGGGACAGAGGAGTGATAACGATCACCAGAACATCTGGCAGCCAGGTAGCTCTGGAAACTCTGGAACCCAGTGGTGGAAAAGCACAAAAACAGGAAGTAGTAAGAGGCCCCAATCCTCCGCTGTCCCTCACAGCACTAAACACCCCCCCCCCTCCCCTCCCTCTCTCTCTCCCAGCTGAAGTTGTCACTATCTACCAGTAGAGCCCGACCGATGCCAGATTTTTGGGACCGATGCCAATCTCAATTTTGGAGAGTCCTAGACCACAGATTACTGATGTTTTGACCGATATTCATCAATTTGAAAAACATATTTGATTAAAGTTAGAACACTTAATTTATACGCAAAACGAAATATATAAAAATAAACAAATAATGTTTTGATATATAAAATAAATACAGAAAACTAAACTTTATTCTATTAACCACGTATTAACCTATTCTTGTAAAAAAATTGCCGATCAACAAGCTAGATCTGCTATTTTTGCTATAGTGACATACCGTACCTCAATTAGGGTTGACAGATTTAAAGTGGTTCAAAATCAGGACACATCGGCTGCAGAATTGCCAAAGCGAAAAAAAGTTAAATAATGGCCGATATATCGGTCTGGCTCTAACTACTCTCTGCTAGCCTAGAAAACAGACTTATTGGCTCCTGTCTAAAGGCACAGGGAAGTCTTTTTTTTACCAGAATAAGTTAAACAACACTTAAGTTTTTAACAGACAACAGACCAGTATGCGGACACAATCCCCTTCTGCAAACACTGACAACTGTGTTCGTTGATGCCGGAGGTACCGTGGAGGAATCAAACCCAGGCGTCTGCGGTGGTGGGCGAGGGTTTTACCTCTATGCCACCCGTCCCACACAGCAAGTTATAGAACACTTGGAGCAATATAAAGTGGTACAGAATGAAGAAAAGGGAGTGCGTAGTTCATGGTGCATTTAATCCTGATCCCTGTCCACATAGACTATTGCTGGCATAGACAATATGTGGACTAGCAACTATCCATTATTTTCTTACCGATTATTCTATCGATTACTTTTTCGATTAATAGAATTATATATATATATATCTCTGCTGTCTGGCAGAAACCAGCTAACTCCAAAATGTACATTTTTCAGGAAATGACAAAAACAAAACAAAAAGTGGCTTTAGGAGGTTTTGTTCATCACTGATACAGTAAGTACAGCTCAATGGACCTTCAAGCTCACAATGAGGTTGGAGGTCAAAAGGGGGTGGAGCCTGGAGTCAGCAATACCAGCTAACTCCACCCCCCTTTGGTGGACTAAGCTGGTTTAGCAGAAAGTTTGAGGATCCAAAGGAGTTAGCTGATTCTGTCAGAAGCACTTTTTAATACTTTACATTGGTTCAATATTTTTTTAATCAACACACAGACGTAAAGGGTGTTAATCCAACGAATCAACGTTGAATTATAATTGACTAAATGTATAAGTCTGAGTAACCACTTAAGCTTAAACCCACTTAACCCTTGTAACACAATGGTGTCATGCAAAATAGCAGATCATGCTATTTTTACTATTGCATTAAAAGAAAAGAAGCATCTTTTTATTATTTTAACAAAATAGATGATTTATTATACGGTAATTGATTAAATCGATTCGTTTGATTAACTGCTGCTGCACCCGTAATTAGGGCTGTCACGATTACACATTTAGATTGACGATTTAATTGTGTGTTTGGCATTGAACATTATGAAGCCTTTTAGGCTTCGTGATCAAAAATTGCACAGGGCAGATATGACAAATAACTGAAATATACAAAGACATTTTATAATAATTCAATTACGAGGCGGCCATAGCTGAGTGGTTAGTGAGCCCGCCTAGGGAGCCAGAGGCCCTGGTTGCCCCAGGTACGATTCCAGGCCAGTCCAGCATATGTGTCGATGAAATGAAATTTGTCCCTGAGCAAGACTCTTAACTCTTTGACTGCCAGAGTATTTTCATAAAGTACTCCCCCAGTGCCAGCAATTTTCGTGTTTTTTTATTTTTATATTTTGAATTTTTCTCATGAAAATAATAATGACACATAATGTAAAGACCCAGCACAAATCCGCCACTAGAGCGCAGCACATGACAGCTTTGATCATGTCGTTGGGTCTCTCTCACCCTTCTTCATAGATTAGACAAGGAAAAACATGAAAACGGATGTGACGTCCCCCCCATTGTTTTGATCGGCGAAAATTACGTTGTGATATACGACGGCGATGACTGATCGTCACCCAGACCATAGATTATAGAAGAGAAACTGTCCGTTTGTCCGTCATACCGTGTGAAAGACCGTTTATTTACCTATTTTGGACGAAAATGACTGGGGAAAAGAATCAAAAACCGGAAACGGAATCCAGGTCATGAAACCGGATGCAGATGTCCGTGAAGTAAGTGGAACTCGAGAATAACATTGAATATTAAGCAGCATAGCGCAATCAGAGATTAAACAATGAACGCGCGTCCAGCGCGTCCAGCGCGTCGACGGCCAACTGGACAAAGTAGCACTTGACGCGTTATCGCGTCGTCCGCAGTCAAAGAGTTAACCACTAATTGCTCACATAGGTTCTCATTGGAAACAAGACCGCAAGGACTTTCATGAACGACCTGTTAAAAGGAATTATCTTTATCTTTTTAATAATTTCATTTTATATTTGAAAATGTGTGAAAATCTTTCAACATGGAAACGATGACGATTATGCAAAAAATAATTGTGATTATCTCAAATAATTGCAACAGGCCTACCCCTAATGTGGAGCTTCATAGCTGGATGACTAAGCCTCAACAGAAGTGTAAATGCTAAGGAGTCATGACATCACAAGTTCACCTCAATTCACCATGCATCTGAATGTGACAATAAAGATGGTTCTGATTCTTGCAGGGCCATACGGGTGGGGATTACTGCATTATATGCTCTTTGAATGGCGCCAGCCCATCTGGTCCTCCAAGGAGATTAAACAAACATGCAAACATGCAGAATACTATTTGACCCAGGTCTGGTGTTCTGAGAGGAGTAGAGTTGATCTCCTCAGAGATGAAATACAGGAAAGATAAGATGCAGTGCCATTACACCAAAGCATAGCAGGAAAATAAATGGAGACAGAGGGAAATAAGTCCCTAACAGCACATGATGGACTTTGTGAGAGTCTGATATCTGCTCTGTTGACTCGTGAACCTCTCGGATGGAGGTGGCAGTTTTACAAGCCTTCCATTGGAGAATGACGTCATTTTCGAGGCATGTGAAAAACAAACTTCTCCGCCTCAAGCCTAGAGTACGTTTTGGAGAATAACAACCTCTCTTCACACACCAGGGAGTGCAGTGTACCACAAACAGACAGACTTTACAGAACAGAGGGAAAACTATCAGGTGCATTTCAATAGTAGTGGCCTTCTCAGCTTTCTCTCAAAGCAATTTTCATCCTCCCCCTGCTTCCTCGTCTGTCAGTCTGTCTGCTATGGTCTCTCAGTGCAAACATTGACTGGAGCAGACAAGGAGTGTCGGGGAGAGAGGGAAACAGGCTGAGATCACAGCAGCCTGTCAGAGGAATTCTGGGCCTCTCAGAACATATTAAAGCAGTTCTACGTTTGTTTCGCTCTCTTAGTGGAATGTGACTCCCTCAACAGAAAACCAGATAAAAAAATAATCCACGTATTACATATACTGTACTATCCTATGGTCTTGGAATCGAATAGGGCTGCACAACTGATAAAGTGTAGGAGACTAGGAGTATATCACTGTTCATGTAGCTTTTACAGTTTATAATTGTAATATTTTGGCACTGTGGCAATACTTATTTGAATGTATTCAATTCAGAACAACTTAAAAAAAGTATGTATATATATTTTTTTCCCCCTTCTTTTTTAACTTTTCCCCCCTCCCAAAATGGTGAGATATCATCAAAAATGTGTGAACAAGTCTATCCCAAAGCAACAGACGAGGAAAGCTGACAGTCTCGTAATGATGGCCTCAGTAATGGGATACAAAGCGCACAAAAAGGCTGCACTAGTGACAGTGAAACGAACGTGACATGGATCGGACCATAACAGAACCTTCTAGGGTTTCAGTTCAGGTCACAAGAATGTTCTACTCTGCACTACGATAAGCAGCTGGAGGTGAATACAGTCTGGAAAACCCAAATAGCAACATTATGGTGATCATTACGCTGGGGGCTACAATGCCTGCTTGATTTAAACTTAGTTGCACTCCGGTGTTGTGCACCGAAAAGACACAATCGCAGCGCATTACTAGCTTGTAGATCGTCTATTTTCGCTGCGCGACACCCGTGTGTAACCAAGTATAACTAATGGTACATACCTCTCCCTGAGTCCAGCAGTGGACTCTGCATTTTAGCCTCGGAGTGAGACACTGGGCAGGGCGACAGACACACAAAGGCAGAAAGCAGAAGAAATAAAGTAGTCAAACTATGAGAAAATAATGAAGGAGGGAGGCATTGCACAAAGAAAGCGGGAAAGAAAAAAGGAATGAAAGCAGGAATGAAAGGAATGAAATCAGGTCCGGGGACCACCAGGGGTCCAAATGGACCCTTACGGGTCTGTAACTCAGAATGTACAAATGGAACCAAATGGACCTAGTTCCATTTGTACACTAAATTAACATTGAGAATTGTACAGTGTAGTTTGGGGTCCCAGTCACAGAGATTGGCGGTATGTGGCTTAATGCATATCAAACTGGGGGTTCTTGATGTTCAAAAGGTAGAACATCTCTGATAAAAAGCACAGCACTAATCACAGTCACAGATAAGGGAACAAGAGGGAAATTGGAGCCATGCGATGCATTATGTGTACTGATGAGATATGATTTGAGTCACTTTCACTCTCTCACCTGCTTTGACCTCCACCTCTGCAGTGCCAGAAGAGAAAATAAAGAGGTGAATGATCACTCGGCTTCTAAAGACAACCACATCCTAACAGTTCTGACTTGCTTGTTAGGGCACACAGCTATTCTACCAGGACAATTTGATAACACTGAACAGATTCCCATAAGCATTTCTACTTATCCGATTTTCTGTTCGTTTTTTTTTTGGTTTTTGGCATCAAAAAGATTACAGAATATTAAAAGCACATTGGAAGCCTTTTTTGTGATCCAAAACATCAAGCCACAGGGGAGTAATGGAACTCTTGGCAAATGGCAAGGCGGACAGACAGGCACATTAGCAGGTGCTTGACGTAACATTACAGTCTTCCAGTTACACAGCCGAGACGAACCGGGGCTCGCCAAGACATTTTTTTGGCATGTGGGTAGTGCATCTGTGTTGTCTTTGTAATGCATTCAAGTGCCTGATAAACCTGCTTGCGGTGCCGGTGGGTGAAACTTGTTTCCATTGTCAGAGCCAGTGTAGCGAAGCCTATTGGACCTAGAGGAACCTTACAATCCAGCTGGTCCAATTCGTCTTCTTGCTAGGTTACTGTGACCCGAGAGTGTTATGTCTGATTTATTATTACATGGTTTGGTTGAATGCTTCATTCCGATTGGTCAATCACTGAATTCAGCAGTCATTCTGTTATTATTCAATAATGACTGCTGCTATCAATACTGGGCCACTGCAGACAACGCACCTGAATCAACCAATTAATTAATCAATCCGCGGTGCTTGGTTTGTCAGAATTTCTACAAGCTCACAGCTAATTTCACTATTTGTCGCACAATGAAGTATATAGGGCTTAAGTGGTTAACATTAACACAACAAATATGCCCCCTTCTGTTTTGTTTTTTTACTAATGGAACCCTGACTATAACGATAATGCTAATTATGTGAGCATAAGAGTTAATAATAGTTGTGGTGTGGACTCCACTTGAGTGTTCATCCTTGTGTGATCTAAACACATACAGTACCACACACACTGGTACAGCACACCTTTTACAAGTAGGAACCACACCTTTTTACAAGTAGGACATCTTTGACAAACTTGACATGACATACAATTGCTGCTATTCTTCTTCTTCTGTGTGTGTGTGTGTGTGTGTGTGTGTGTGTGTGTGTGTGTGTGTGTGTGTGTGTGTGTGTGTGTGTGTGTGTGTGTGTGTGTGTGTGTGTGTGTGTGTGTGTGTGTGTGTGTGTGTGTGTGTGTGTCGCTGATGATGAAGATGATGGTGCATGGAGAACAATTAAAGATTATGAGTTACAACAGTTTTCACTCACCACTGTTGGCGCTGCCCTCTCTGCGACCTCTGGCACTGCCCTCCCTCGATGACTTCACCCTCTGCAGGGACGGAGAGAGAGAGAGAGAGAAAGAGAAACAGATGGAGGAAGTAAGATGGATAGACAGATGGAAGGATAGAGAGAGGCAAGATATGAAAGAAAAGAAAGAAAGAAATAATTAATATTTTGTTTTAAATATCCCACGCTCTGTGCCTACACAGAACAGAGACGAGCCTACATCTTTCTCTCTCAGGGCTGGGCGATATGACTTCAAATCAATAACACGGTTATTTTAAACGTTTTGCCTCGATTACGATAAATGAATGATTATTAAAATAGCAGATCTACAAGCTCACAACATGTCGTGATGTGATGCGTTGTGAGCTATCTATTTTTGTGCACTACCATTATACAATGAAATATAATACAGGATTAAGTGGTTAATCAATCTAATCGATTTAGTCAATAAAAAATAATGCATTGATATAGAAGACATTAAAACATATTTAAGAAAAAAAATCTATTAACCAACATGAGCAAGATTAAGACAGTTATGATTTTAACTTTCAATTTGGATATATTTTTGGTATATATTCTCTCTCTCTCTTTCTCTCTATTTGTCTGTGTATGTATCTATAACTATGGTGACCATTTGTCTCTCTGTCATAATCTCTTTCTCTCGATCTCCGTTCCCAGCAGACACTATGCACCCCCCCCCCCCCCCCTCCTACAAGGGACCATCCCTCCCGTTCCAACAAGGTGTCTGTATTGATTTAAGAGCAGCTGGTTGTGATAGTTGGATATGTCGCTCTCCTCAGAGGAATGTCCCCACAGGGCCAAGACACACAGCTCTAGCCAGCATCCAATCATCCAGACGAAGAGAGAGAGGGTGGATGGCGGTTTTCCTCAAACCTTTCCAGTCTGGGACTCTCAAATGAGAGATTTGGCTGTCTGGCTTGTGGAAACATGGCTACTCTTGTCATGATGATCGGGGGGGGGGGGGGGGGGGGGGGGGTAGCATGGACCTCTGGCCCATTCCAAGCAATGTCAGAACTCGAAGTGGCGGCTGGGTGTATTGTTCTCCGTATTTACTAGCATGTGTTACTTTTCATTTGAATTAATCTGGGAACCAGATAGGGGTGCAACAGTAAATCGAACTAATAGATGGAATAGTTTATAGATTACAACATATTTTTGTTTTTTATTTTTATCGTTTTTAATAAAATAATTGATTTTCAGGGGAAATTTTGAATTATTTTTTATTTTGTTTTACTCCAAAAGTTTTCAAAAATATCACATAAGCATAAACTTGGTTATTTTTGGTGAGTGACACAGTCGTACGACAAAGTCTAAATTAGGCTTCAGTGTCAGAGTGTCCAGAATGAGACACTCGTTGCTTTTGGGAATCGAACCCCCAGGTTCGATTCCAGGCCAGGCCAGCATATGTGTCGATGAAATGAAATTTGTCCCTGAGCAAGACTCTTAACCCCTAATTGCTCACAGGTTCTCATTGGACACAAGACCGCAAGGACTTTCATGAACGACCTGTTAAAAGGAATTATCCTTTATCTCCATATTTTAACTTTGTGTTTTTTTCCTAATTAATGCTTACTTGATCATCCTACAGCGTCACACAAAAGCATCAAAAGTAGCAGATGTACAAGTTCGAAACGCCGCGCAAAACGCGTGGCTGCTTTCTCCCCACCTGTTCTTTTATCTCCTTCATCTTCTCTGCTTTCTTCAGCTTGATGGAATACTCCTGCACCTCCTTCAAGTTCATGTCTGTACTGAGCCTGACGAGGAAGCGCAGGCCTGGACACACACACACACACACACACACACACACACCACACACACACACACACACACACACATCGATTTAGCACCGTCAGTTAGCATTGTTCAGAGCATTAGTTAGAGTACCGTCCGTGTGAGAGGTTTCTTATCAAACGATAGATGAATTACATTCCACATTTTCCGGGAACTTGCAGTGGATGTCTCGGTACGTCTCCAAGGATTTCTGGTAGTTCCCTGTGAGAAGACCAGAAACCACGTTCAGGGTAGCTCATTCAAAATGCTGCTAATTCACTTTACATAAACCAGCTACAGGAGGTGTTTTCTGTGAATCTGTTTCTGTCAATGAACCTGACATGACTCTCTTTTGACCAATTAAGCCGTACGTATATACTTTAGTACGTATATACAATTAGGAAGGCCAGGGTGATAATTAGCAAAGAATATACTCCTAATTACCACTTCTCCTGTAACAGCTGGCCACCATTAGTTGCCACTTCACTTGGTTTGGCCTGAAAAATAAAGTGAGAATAAAGTTATAGGCCAAACACACAGCACAAATACACACTGAACAAACAAACACAGCATAAATACACACAGGACCAGAAAAGACACAGAATAAACAAACACTTGTCGTTTGGGAAGTTTGAGAACCCCTATGCTAAGCCAGTGGTTCTCAAACACTTTCATGTCAAGTACAGTATTTGGCCACAGCCCGCAGACACCCCCATCTGCTAAGACTTTGTGCCAGGGACCCTGTGAGAGAACATTTTCAAACTTATTCAAGAAATGTCAAAAATAGCAGAAAAAAATTGCAGATGTGTTAGATGTTTTTTTAGGGTTAACTCATTGGCCGCCATTATCGCATTAACGCGATCTAATAAATAGCGCGCTTGGCCGCCAGGATCGCGTTAATGCGATCTATGGTCTTTATTGATCTTTATGCTCTGATCACGCTATTCTGTTATGAATCAGGCTAAGTTTCGGGTTCCACTTACTTCAACCACCACTGCATCCGGTTCCATGACTTGGGTTCCGTTTTCGGTTTTACATTTTTCCCCCCAGTCATTTTCGACCATAATAGGGAAACAAATGGTTTTTCACACGCTATGAAAAACGATCGGAGACCTCCCCTCCTATAATCTATGGTCTGGGTGACGAACAGTCATCCCCGTTGTGTATCACAAAGTAATTTTCGCCGATAACAGAATCTGAGACATTTCACTTCCGGTTCATGTGTTTCACTGTGTGAGTGGGTCTGGGAGGGGGCGAGTGTGATCGAGAGGCGATCAAGCTTGGTATGTGCTGCACTCTAGTGGTGGAACGATCAAAACGATTCAAGTGTCAAGCCAGACTTTCTAGATGTGAATTAAATAACAAAATAACGAAACAAAAAAACACGAAAATCGCTGGCAAGGGCTGCTATGAACGAGGTTTTAACTCTGGCAGTCAATGAGTTAAAGTGGCCAAACAAATTTTGATACAATTTTAAATAATTTAGCTGGGGACCCACTGGAACAGCCTCATGGACCCCTGGTGGTCCACAGGCCCCACGTTGAACCTGTGCCAAGTTATAGGGACTGGTTGGTACTTACTGGATGAGTGTGGCTCTCTCAAAGTACTGAATAGCCTTCTCACAAAACTGTGTGTCGATGTAATACGCTCCCAGCCATTCTATCACATCAATGTTGGAGGGGAAATATCTGAAAGACTGGACACACACACACACACACGCACACGCACACACACAGCTGTACCATTCAATATTATATGAACCGATAAATGAAAACACATGCTCATACTGTTGGGATGGGGGACTTTCAACAACTACAGTGGACAAGTGATGTTTTGTTTTGGGTTTTTTATTAAAGGATTCTACTGTTTGAGAGGTAAAAGCCTCTCAAACAGCATTTAGACCATTGACCGAAAACCTTGTTGCTTGCAACCTTTAAAGATGTATGTACTGTACTGGAAATCTACATTGTATACGCAGCCAAGTTAACATCTATAGCAATATTTAAAACCACTTTAAAACCACATGAACCCTACCGTCCCTAATCGGTATAAATAGCATATATACAAGCTCACAACACGTCGCTGCACAACGCATTGTGAGCTTGTAGATCCGCTATATTCAACAAAGATATTGGGTGTAGAGGGACCCCGGGGGGACCCGTTGTGAGCTTGTCTATAGGAAATGTTTGAAACTTTTTGGATAGGGCTTAAGTGGATAAATAAAATAAATGTTAGTTTGTGTGTTTATTTTGTGTCTATCAAAAAGTTATTTGTGTTTATGCATATAAATATATTTCTTTTTACAAAATATTGGTCAAAACATCAGTAATCAGTGGTCTAGGACTGTCCACAATTGTGACTGGCCTCGGACCCAAAAATCTGATATCGTTTGAGCTCTTATAAAAAGTTAAATGGGACTTATGGTATAATATGCTACCTCATAGTAGTACTGGAAGGCCTGGGACTTGTCCCCCTCGCCGTCATACAGCTCTGCCAGTTTAGCAAGGACGTGGGGGTCAGTGGGGGTGACACTGATGAGCTGCATGAGCCACTCGATGGCCTGCTGCGGGTCCTCCAGCAGCTCATAGCTGGAACACAACGTGTGTCAAGGACAAAACGTAGACAGTTGCACGGTTCTCGTAAGTAATGAGATGGGTAAACTTTTATTTTGTTGTAAATTAACGCCCTACTTGATCATACCACAGTCACACAAAAGCATCAAAAGTAGCAGATCCACAAGCTCAAAAGGTGGCGCGAAGATCTTCTATTCTTGCATTTTAATCGTGAAAAGTAACAGTTTTGGATATGTGAGGTTTCCACCCGACAGAGACAATAAATATGGTAATACAAGCGCGCGCACACACACACACACACACACACGCACACACGCACACAACCAGTAGGATACAGGTGTGCCAGCTGGTACATGACCTGTGCACTGTTCCTGAGGATGGCATGGAGCTTCAGGAAGCAGTTCAGAGCCTCTTCTAGACGACTCAGCTTCTTATAGGTCAGGCCTGGGTGAGAGGGCGGGACAACCAATCTGTCAATGAATCAACTGTCTGCAGCGTTTTCAAAGTCAAGGCAGGCTGAATACTAATCATACCAATAGGGGTGCAACTATTAATCAAACTATTTGATTTAATTGATTATTAAAAAACATATTGATAATTGAATAGAATAATCGATTAATGATTATAGGCAAAAATAGTGAAAATAGCCAACCTACAAGCTCACAAAGCATCACAATGCGACGCGTTGTGAGCCTGAAGACAGCTATTTTCACTATTTTGCACGACACCGTTGTGAGGCGAAGTAAAACTTCATTGATATGAATCAAGATGATTTGATTAATCGTAAAAGTAATCGACAGATTCATCGATAAGGAAATAATCAATAGTTGGAGCTCTAAATAGTAATAATACAAAATAAAGTCAACCTATACTAGAGGTGTGGTTGAGCCACATGGCTGGGTTTCATTTTAGCCCAAGTTTGTTTTGGAGTGTTCAGCAACCTCTGCTGGACAGATTTCAATTAAAATGTTCATAAAATACCAGAAATAGCACATCTATAAACACAACTTGATGTGACATGCTGTGAGCTTGCATACAGACTAATCGATTTAGTGGATTATAGAATAATCTGTTATACATTTATTTGCATTGATTCATTGATATCTAAAAAGAAAACGTAAAAGAATGATTAAAAAACAAAGACGTGCTTCTTGATCGTATGATAATAATGGATAGTTGCAGGTCGACTTGCATTCATCATTACAGTTGATAGGGCTTTGCCTAAGTCAGTGGTTCTCAACAAGGGGTCCTTGTGGGGTTCCAGAGGGTCCCCAGCAAAATGAAGAACAGTTTAAACACTTAAACCCTATTTAACTTTTCATTAGCTCACAACACGTTTCGATGCAATGCGTTGTGCGCTTGTAGATGCTATTTGTGAAAGATATTGTGTTGACAAAAATATTGAGAAATCTTCTTTTATGGGGGTCCCTGGCACAAAATCCTTTCAAATGGGGGTCTGCGGCCTAATACATATCAATTTGGGGGTCCTTGACATGAAAATGTTGAGAACCACTGACCTAAGTTATACAGGGCCTCTGTACAGGAGGAGTCATTCCTCAGGGCCTCTTTGTAGAACTCTGCAGCTTTGTCATATTCCTGCTTGACGAACACTGTGTTGCCCTTGTTGATGAGCGCCACCGGGTTGTAGCGGTCCGCGCTCATGGCCAGGTCGGCGTAGCGCTCCGCCTGCTCGTAGTCTTTCTCCTGTAGGGGTCAAAGGTAGGTTTCACACTTAAAATCTTTAAAAACTTTGAGAACCACTGTGGTAAATGTTTGTCACATGCATAGTTTGTGTATTTTGTAGTAGCAAGTGAAGGCAGGGGACTTATACTACTTGCACATTATTTTACTTTTTTTCATCTACATAGACAATCTACAGTGTCAGATTCATGAAAAATTTCTGTCATGTTTCCATGGGACAGAAAATCACTGTAAATATGGACTGAAGCCAGCAGCATACTCCAATTGAAGTCCAAAGTTTTTCGGTGCCTTGTTGAAGTTTGTTTCGGCAGTTCTTTCACAAGAAGATTTTCCAACTAGCCGGACATCACTGCTGAAACACCATTGTGAGTGCTCTCATAATTTATATTGTTTTATTTCTGCAATCTGCCGACAACGCACCATGGACAGTTTTGAAGGTTGGCTGAGGTTAGGTTGGTACAAACCTCTATAATCTCTCTCTGAGAGACTACAAACACAACGAGATGACAAGTAATTAGTAATGGAGAGAGATAGCACACACATTGTGCACTGTGTCTGTCGCGAGAAATGGTTGAAACCTCCCAGACAAATGATGTCAAAGTACGTTGGAGGTTCATGTAAGTTCATGTGGAGATCCGCGGTAAAGCGTTGCAACGTTCAGAACTCAAAGCCGAGCCGCAGCTAGTGAAAAAATACTTTCGCCCTCAGACAACTTTGTTTGTGACGGCAAGCTGAAAAAGTTTGATTTCTTTTGGAGTATGCTGCCAGCTTCAGGGACTGAAGCAACTTCAGCAACACTGACAAACTATTTCTCATTGACTATACGTCTACATAATTTCTGTGTATAAATGGCATTTGGTAGAATTAACCATCTACACCCTATTCAAAAGAAGTGAAAGTAGCCGATCGACAAGCTATAATGACATTCCCAAAATTGGTACACCAAGTTGAGAGCGATTGATATTAATGAACTGGGCGGGATCATACCAGGAAGTAGAGGAAGGCGAGGTTGGTGGCCGCGGCGCTCTTCACTCTGCTGTCTTTTTTTTCAAATGTCTTCAGTGTATCAACAGCCTGTACAGAGAGGTAACACAGAGAGATATTATAGCAACAACGCACTTTATAATGACCTTATGCTAGTGTAGTAGCCCAGGGATGTAGCTATGGAAGAATATCCCAAGAACAGATACTGTGATATTGGGTATGGAGGCCTACTTAACCCATTAAAACCGGGAAAGCGGCCCAGACGGTTGGCGTAACCGTCTAGGGCACCTAGGCTGGTAATCCAGCCTGACAGCATGTCATGGGTTCGACTCCCGATCCCAACGACCTTTTCTGCGTGTCACCCCCCCCCATCTCTCTCCCCATTTCCTGTCAGCCTACTGTCCTGTCAAATGAAGGCATAAAAGCCCCCCCTCAGGTATATTTTTAATATACCTGAAAATACCTTTTCAGGTCGGGATACCAATGTCATCCAATCAGGGGAGAGAACTCATACAGGATACAGGATAAACAAGTGAAATTGGAAGTGATGAAACAAATAAATGAGTAGACAAAATTGGAACAATAAAATGTAAGCTGATAAATGGGTCTCGTCCTTATTGGATGAAACTGAAAATGTATTTTTATGTTTATTAAACACCTGGAGAGATAGGGAGACCCCTGTTACTGAACAAACACTCTATAGCAAGAACATCAAGCTTTACATTTTTAACAAAACAAAACATAAAACGTACAGCACTTTTAATAACAGCACACAGCATGTTGACACTTGATCCAAAACCGTGCAACACAAACAATATACCAGACATGCACACAAACAATGAAACAGGCACACATACCTCAACCTTTAGCCATGCAGTTTGCAATGAAACAATGAAACAGGCACACATACCTCAACCTTTAGCCATGCAGTTTGCAATGAAACAATGAAACAGGCACACATACCTCAACCTTTAGCCATGCAGATGGAAATGCAGGTGGACGGGGGGGGGGGGGGGGGCAAGGCAAAACAAGACAGAATGGAGGGAGTGAGAAGGGCGTACAGTATAGATGCACAGCAGACATACTAGCAACAGCAATGCAACAAACTGTCATACATGGAACTAGGGCCATGATTATTCTTTCGACGGTTATTTTTTCAATCAAATAATCGAGAAGTGTGCTTTGCTTTGGATAATGATTATATATACAAGCTCACAACGCGTCACATTGTGAGCTTGTAGATCTTTCTTTTTTGGGAAAATCTATTATTTTATAAAAATTGATTGGCTGATTAGTTAATCAATTGTTGCACCCCGTCATGGAATGACACAAAGACAGTACCATAAGCGGTTAACACACAGCAAAACAAAACCCATACAAGATGCACTGCACACATTGCAACATCAATGCAACCAGTTGGTACAGATAGGTGCAACAGTTTATGAAACTAATCGATTTAAATTATTATAAAATAATACATAATTAATCTACTAAAATAATTTAGATTCTTTTCAGATTTTTTCTTATTCTCTTCATTTTATTTTAAAAATACAATGGCAAAAATAGTGACAGTGGCAGATTAGCATAAAATTAAAAATAGTATAAAATAAGGCTGAAGTGGTTAACAGATAATAATTGATTTAGTCAACATCAATTAGAATGTTTTGTTGATTCGTCGATATAAAACAAAATAAAAAATACGTATAAAAAACATGCTTCTCAATTATTCGATTAATTAAAAAATGTATTTATAGAATAATGACAGTAATGAAAGTAATCGATAGTTGAAGCCTTCAATACAGCACCATAAACAGTACACAGGAAACACTGCAAAACAAAACAGTACAGGTACAGTAGGCCCAACAGTGTAGCATGTACATACATTTATAGAAAAGGACAATACCACTCATCTTCACCATTTAAGCCTGATTTATACCAATCTACTAGCTTGTTAAAAAAATAGGGATGCCAGGTTGAAACTGGTTAAGAACGTATGGATTTTGTCCATGTTATTTGTAGTCTAATTAACATTAGTGATTATGACTATATGAATGTGGTTCATTAATTTTACTGACAGATATCTAGATCTAGATATAGCTACAACAAAGAAAGCAATCATGTAACATCAAAATATGACTCCTAATCCCTGTATATGTGGCAGAGGTGCATACACAGGTGGTGGAAGGTCTACGATGCCTACCAACTCTATGCCCTTGAGCAAGGCACTGACTGAATCCACAAAAGGGCTCCAGGGGCAGCGTACTAAAGGCGACCGTGCGCTCTGACCTCTCTGGAAAAATAAACGTGAATGTTTGTAAACGCACGTGGGAGGATGTCATTGCTGTCAAGCGGAAACATTGTGGACCCTTACAGGTGGTTTCACTTGTACACTATCAGAGTTATGGGGGTCAGTGGGCTTAACTTAACTGACCTGGTTGAAGTCCTTCTGTCTCAGGTAGGTGATAGCTTTGTTGATCTCCAGATCATTGGCCAACTCTACATAGTGAGAGCTCTTCACCATGTCCACACACCTAAGAGCAACAACAGACACATTTACATTACCTTCATTATCAAATTCAGCAAGTGCACGAAACAAAAACAAATTGCAGACAAAATTGGAACTGAGAAATTAGCTTTGTGGGTTTCTCTCTCCTGATTGGATCAAATTGGCATCCCAATCTGAAAATGAATTTCATGTGTACTAAATAGGAGAGATGGACAGAATATAAAGCAATTTAACACGTTTAATTTTCAAAAAGCGAATATAGCAGGTCTACAAGTTCACAGCGAGTCACATTGTGAGCTTTGAAATTGGCAATTTTAGCTTTTTTTGTGCAACACAGTTTTTTGGCTAAGCTAAAAAAATAGTGGTCAGACTAATCAATTTAGTCGATTATAAATGATTAAATTCAAATTTTTGCATCATTGATCATATCACAAAACTGTGCTTACCAATTATTCGATTAATCGAAAAAGTAATCGATGGAATAATACATTTCTACAAAAATAATCGATAATTAATTTCAGCCCATGTCATATAAATACAATAAAACACAAACCAGTCGAATCCTGCAGCAAAAGAGCTCTCTATGGACGGGGCGATGAGCTTGGCAGAGGTCATGATGTACTTCTCAGCCAGGGCTTTCCTGTGTGTCAAACAACACAAAAGGGTGGGATGAGGAAAGCTAGTATATCAGCTAATCTCTTAGTTACGCCAACATTGCATTTATGTCTTGTTTTCCAAATACAGATGTACTACTGTAATGTGTTTGTGTTCAAACTGTTGCTGAGGTTTCAACAGGTGGCAGGTAGCATTGTATTTTGCTCACCGCTCTCTCTCCATCTGATGAAGCTTGTCATTCTTAATAGCCTCAATTACCATATTTGCTCTGGTGTCGTCCTGAAAAGAGATGAACACACAAAGAGAGAAAGCATATGGAGTCACAAACCGCTTCTCTTCACCTGACAGTGAGGAGTTTCACTTATGTTTTGACCAAATACGTTGATATATCAATATTGTGACGATAATATAAATTTCCTTTTAGTTTTTTTGAACATCCGAGTGCTGACGAGATAGGGTCTGTTTTTTTCCTGAGCGCAGTGTATGTTTTAAACTGTTTTCAATGACAGCTAAGTGTCTATTCTGCAATTAGCCGCGCACGGCTGGTGTTTTTATCTGCTCACCGAGAGAGCGTTTGGATGAGCATTTTAGAAGAGCTCCTTGCGTTTAAAACAAAAGGCAAAATGTTTCTTTAAATCCGCGTTCCATAAAAAGAATATTCTGGCCAATCTGTATGGTACAGTATGTTGATACAATACAACTAACACAACTGCATCGGTTGGAGTTAAACTCCCTACTCTTCTATGGAGATATTTATACATCCTGTGGTCGAGTAGGACACCTACTGGTTGACAAGAGGTATTGCATCAAAGTCAAACCACAATTTATCCTCTGCTCAAACAAGCTCTTTACTGCTCAACAGTAGACATTGTGGTGCTTGTGCAGGGAACCTGGCTTTGAATCCCACATTATTTTATTTTTTAATGAGTGTTAAATAGCTCTATATTCTGATAGCAATAATTGCTATAGAGTGTTTGTTCAGTGACAGGGGGTCTCCCTGTCTCTTCTTTTCTTTAGTAAACTGAAAATGCATTTTCAAGTCTGGATACCAATGGTATCCCATAAGGAGAGAGAACTCATACAGGATACAGGATGAACAAGTGAAATTGGAAGTGACGACACAAGGAAGTGAGCAGACAATATTGGAACTGGAACACTGTAAAGTTTTAGCTGATAAATGTTTGGTCTTGCCTGATTGGATGAAATTGGTAACCCACCTGAAATTGTATTGTCTGTTTATTAAAAGAGTTGGAGAGATGGGGAGACCCCTGTTACTGAACAAACACTCTATAGCAATGATTACTTTCTGAATATAGAGATTTAACCTTTTCACTTTTTTGTTTTTTGTTTTAACCATAAAATATAAACACTACAACCAGGGAGGGTGGGATTCACCCAAGACACCCATAGATAGATACCTCTATGAACCCAGGAGAGTTGTAATGGCATTTGGAACTCACGTTGGTAGAAATGTACTTGTCGTCTTCGTCGACGCCTAGAGGCACACTGATGAGCTTCTGGAAGGCCTTCTTCATCTTCTCCCTGTCTCCGATGGCGTAGTAGCAGAGGATGAGGTTGAAGCCCGTCTTGATGTTGGGGCTCTCGCTCATGATGTGCTCGAAGGAGGTGATGGCGTCCGAGTACTGGCCCATGCGAACGAAGACCACACCTATGTTCTGCATGATCCTGATCCTCATCTCCTTGTGCGTGTTGGAGATCTGGTCCAGCGCCATGCGGTAGAACTTGATGGCCTTCAGGTAGTTCTTCTGCTTGAAGTAGATGTTGGCCATGTTGACCTTAAGGCGCCCTGGAGAGACGGAAAGACAGAAGGGACAAAGGAAAGGATAGTCGCAGTATGCAGGTGTTTTATTTGTATGAGATTATATTTTAGGGGTGCTAGTAGCTATTTTAAAATGTGGTAGAGATTTACAGAGAAGAGGAATCTGCCTTTGTGTGTGAAGCAATCCGATTTCAAAATAATTTAGGATTTTAAAACTTCTGTAGTGTGAGCCCAGCTTAAAGGGATAGTTCACCCAAAGAAAAACTTTTTTTCTATCCATTAGTGACCCCATGGAGACTTGAATTCATGGATATTTTTTTGTTTTTGTCGCATTCCTAAGCCAATAATTTGATGACCAGCGGACCGGTAGGCAGCGGTTCCGGTAGGAGACACAAAGGACTGTTTGTGTCTCCTACCGGAACCGCTGCCGGTCATCAAATTATTGGCTTAGGAATGCGACAAAAACAAAAAAATATCCATGAATTCAAGTCTCTATGGGGTGACTAATCGATAGGAAAAAAAGTAATTTTGGGGGTGAACTATTAGTTGAGTGGTCTCCCCATCATCAGCGGTATGCCAAATTTATGCAGCGTTGTGCACAGGAAATAGCAGACCAACAAGTTCATTGCATGTTCTGAGCTTGTACGTAGGTCAACTATTTTCGCCGTGCGACAAATTATGCATCGGGCCGTACTCACCTGCGTTACTGAACATCTTGTTCTTCACGATAACCTGATAGGTGTTCAGGGCCTCTGGGTACATGTCGTTATTAGCATACTGGTTTGCTAGATTGAACAGAACCTGCAGTAGAAGACAATAGCATATACAGTATATTAGGCCTGTCACAATTTTTACATAATCGCCCGTTCACAAATATTTGAGATAAGAATTTTTTGAATTATCGTCAGAATCGTTTCCATTCATCTGTATAAAAGCCATCTCTGATGGGAATTTTGGTCAACAGAAGGGGTTTAGAAAGGAATCTTGTTATACTATGTGCATTTGTTTTGCCATGTTACTTTCAGGGAAAACGGAAGTCTTTACAGTTTTGTAAAACAGCTAACAGCGTAAAAGACAACCTAAAGTATATCCTGTATATTGAAGTTAAGCACATGATATAGTACAGTGGTGTTAAGACATGATACCGGTATGTACTGTAGTACAGTGAAGGGCTGGGCTAAGTGGACTAAATCAAATATTATGATATTTTTTACAAAATAACTTGATATTGATATCAATCTTTTTTCTTTCCTTTTGTTTCAAATATAGCAAAAGTAGCCGATCTACAAAGGCTCACAACAAGGCACATCACGACATATTGTGGACTTTCTAAGGGTTTTGAAAGTATAAAATAGGGCATAAGTAATTAAAACAAGGAAAAGACAACACTTGTGCAACATCACAAAATTACGATATCCCAAAATCCTAGACAATATCTAGTCTCATATCACGATATCAATATCTCTGCTGTCCGGCAGGAACCAGCTAACTCCAAAATGTTCATGTTCAGGAAATGAAAAAAAACTAAACAAAAAGTGCAGTTAGGAGGTTTTGTTCATCATTGATAAGAACAGCTGAATGGACCTCCAAGCTCACAATGAGGTTGGAGGTCAAAAGGGGGTGGAGCCTGGAGTCAGCAAAACCAGCTAACTCCACCCCCCTTTGCTGGAGTTAGCTGGTTTAGCAGAAAGTTTGAGGATCCAATGGAGTTAGCTGCTTTTGTCAGAAGCACTTTTTAATACTTTTCATTGGTTCAATATTTTTTTTACCAACACACAGACATAAAGGGTGTTCAATAGCACTGATTTATGGGAAAAAAATTGAAAGTGGAAAAATTGAGTTAGCTGGTTCCTGCCGGACAGCAATAATATTGATATATCGCCCAGGCGTAGTACAGTGGCGTTACATGGGAAGTACTCACCGAATAAGTGAGGTCTAAATTAATGTGGTCTCCATTGCCACTCTGCTCTCTCTGTCTCACCAGAGCTCTCTCCTTTCTCCCTGCTTCTTTGGCTTTTTCAAGTGCCTGGAGAAAGGGATACGGTCATATTATACATTACTGCATATATATGCTTTATACACACACACACACACACACACACACACACACACACACACACACACACACACACACACACACACACACACACACACACACACACACACACACACACACACACACACACACACACACACACACACACACACACACACACACACACACACACACACACACACACACACACACACACAATCAAGAGGTCAGAAGTAACGATAGCTAGAGCAAATAAATCACCCTACATTCCAGAAGAACAGTGGTTCTCATACTCTTTCATTTCAAGGAGCACTATAACACTGAGAGTATTCAAATGGATTTACAGATTTTTAAGGGTCCATTTGTCACCCTGAGAGTCTCTGGACCTCAACTTGAGAACCACTGAGCTCTAGAGTCTGTTTATTATTATTTTTAAACAACTTATTTTCATAGTGAGACAGACCCCACCTCCACCCCCAAATTAAACACCCCTCCGAGTCCCATCGTATCACTACATTGCATGCGTTCAACACCGGGAAACATTTCCATCCAGTACATCAGTGAATGACAAGAGTCTGACCAGCTGAAGGGCTCCCAGGCTGTGTGCCAAACAGCTCTCCTCGATCAGGTCATTCACTTTCCTCTCCAGGATCTTGATCTTCTCTTCAGGCCTGCAAGATCACCATTAGGGATTTATGGGAGATGCCTCTGAACATGTATTCTATACTATAGGGTTAGGGTTTGACTTTACCCGCCACATGGTGCAGAGCAACAGTGTTATTAAAGTTATAAGACATCATGGCCTCTGTCGAATCCAAATGACTGAAGTCAGTTGTGACTACTGAGAACTTTAATTCATGTACACCACGGTCTGTCAAGATTAGTCATGATTTGACTGATATATTATGGAGGTAGTTTGGTGTAAGAGAGTTTAAGGACTCGTTTCTTTTACATCTGAGAAAACCTGAAAGTTGTCAGTTTTTCAGGTATTATTAAATAGAAACTAGGTGGTTTGAGACTGAGGCGAAAACTTACGTGTCCTCATTGTTGGGCTCCAGTGGCGGTGCAGGTCCTTTGGACTGGCCCAGTGGGTCAAATGTTGAGCCTGAAAATGGTCAACAAAAGTTGTAAAAACACTGAATGATTGTAACCAGAGGTTGCTTTTTCTTTTCCGTTTTGCCAATTTCCTTCCCAAAGTAGTATTTCTCATGTCTACTGTGGCCCCTGTCACTGCCAACCCTTCACTGTTTGCCTGGGTAACAGTGTGCCAATGTAGTCAACAGTATTGTCACATTGGCACGCCTAATTAATTCTAAGACACCCATCTGCACTGTTTACATCATGGTATACTATACATACAGCTTGCCATGTTTTTACCCTTCTGTAGTTTTTAAACCTCCACAGGAAAACAAACCATAAAATTGGCCCTAGGGTTTCATGCCCATTGAAAACCTCTGACTGTGACTCCACTTTGACTACGGCCCGCTAAATAACACCTACATGTACCTCTGATCAATAACACCTGAGACTCTGATCACTGACACCTAAATCTGGTCAATGACACGCACCTCTGGTCAATAACACCTACCTCTGGTCAAAGATGAGGTGTAACCAGCAGCTCTGACTGCAGTCATAGGTCTTGATACTCCATCCTGGCATACCGCACATGAAGGACATGAGGTTTTTGTTATGTTATTTTATCAGTAAAGCATCGATACAGTTTGTCTTACCTATCTGAAATGCCACTGAGAGGTAGGCCATTATGCTTCACTTTAATAATTTAGGGTTACTTAATACACCTCTGTGACTGACCCCAATAAGCAAAAGTAGTTCCAATGCACTTAACATGATGCATTCTTAACCTTAATGGTTAAGCCTGACTTGTACCTTGTATGATGGTGTCACTATGCGACACGTTCTGAGCTTGTAGATCTGATATTTTCTAAATTAATTAGAAAAATGTGCCTATAATGAAATTCCCACAATAGGGATGCCAGTGCATGCATGCGTGTGTTTGTGTGTGTGCGTGCGTGCGTGTTTGATAAAGAAAGAAATCCAATGATAATCATTGTGATACACAGTCTGATGCTCTGTCTCACCTGCACAGCTCCAGTCATGGGTCTGCCCATTGAAGATACCATAGCCGTTCGAGACTGAAAGGTACAACGTTTACAAGATTAGAGACCAAGTTTTCATCACGTTCAAAGTCTTGCAAATAGTCATTAAGTATGAGACATGAAGTATGGACATCAGAATGCAATGAAAAGATAAATCAATTACCTGTTAAACGGGAAAGCTTTTGCTGAAAATAGGATCGACAAGCTTGAGCTTGTAGAGCGGCTATTTTCAGCGAAAATAGACCCACAATAACAGAAAACAGAAAAGACACTAGTATTGAGACCCTGAGGGACTCCGGTTACCCATATGGGGATTAAGTGGTTGAGACAAACAAACAAGACGGGGCCTAATAATGGCATGGCTTCACGTTGATCTTGGACTTCAAGTGGACAGTCTATGACATCAGTTGTTTATGACATATCTATGACATATGACTCAACCGCCATTCGCTTCCACTACAAAATGAAAGATAAATGAGCATAGAGGTTCTTGGCCAACTGGCAGCATGCACAAGAAAGCCCTACTGGCTGTCTGGCTCTGAACAAAAATTATTATTGAGATTGTCTGTGATGGTATATGTTTCATGTTTCAATACTTATGACACATGATGCTATCTAATATTTTTTTACAGAGATTGCAGCAGTTTCAAGGTATGAAAGGCAAGCATCCATGTCACTATACACTAAACTTACTCCAAAAGATGTCCCAATAGGCCGACCCCCAATGGCTGTCCCTGGAAACTTGGCAGTCATCTGGGAAAAAAAGACTAAGTTACACCTATTTAAATAAATAACTTCATATTGTATATATTCTTGTTTAACCCATTACTCATTTTAGATTTTAGCGTTGGCTATTCAAAAATGGCAGATATACAAGCTCACAGCGCGTCACTTCTTTTTTTTATTTTGAAAAATGTCACTGAGTCTCTCATATAAATTAGAACACAGAGTTCACAGAGTGTATACTTACAGGGGGCCTTCTCCCATGACTTGTCCTCACTGCTTGCTGAAAGCCTGCATCGTTGTCCAGCTCCTATAATAATATGGTTGATAATTAAAAGGTAATTAAAGTGATATTTTTTTGGTTAACACAAACAAAATTGTTAGAAAGGTTAAAGGCAAGCTCTGGGGAGATGTTTTCAATACTCTATCCAACATATTACATCGGAACTTAGACCCGGATCCTGTGTTAGCTGTTTGGCATTATGGAGGGAGATGATGCCTCTCTTGCAAAATGCAGAACATCGAATGATTGCCTTCGCCTTGTTACTTGCTAGGCGGGCTATTTAGCTCACATGGAAGGATGCTGCCCCGCCCACGCTCAGCCAGTGGCTCTGTGACATAATGTCATGCCTTAAAATGTTGAGGTTGTCAACTATTGGATTTTGGGCACCCTTCTTGACATATTTCCACAACACACAAAAATAGCATTAATTGTAGACATCTTCAGATCGGTTGCCAATTTCAGCCAATCAGGAGAGAGTACCCATTTATCAGCTTCAATGTTAGTATTCCAGTTCCAATTGTGTCTGCTCATTTATTTGTGTCATCACTTCCAATTTCACTTGTTTAATCTGTATCCTGTGTTATGAGTTCTCTCCTGAGTGGAAAAAATTGGTAGATCTCAAAATGCATCTCCTGCTTACTAAAGAGCTGGAGAGACAGGGAGACTGAACAAACACTCTAGTATAGCAATGATTAATATCAGAATATAGAACTATTTGCTTATTTTAACAACAGCTATTAACTTACTGTCAACAACACAATCACTTACCCTACCTTTAATAGACATTATAATCATCAAGTATAATTTCTTATGCATTACAGGCAGTATAAAAAAAAGTATCAATACTACTGCAATACTACGTTACAAGTAAAAATCCTGTACTCAAACTTGAGTAAAAGTACAAAATTGGCATCAAAATATACTTAAAGTAGGCTACTCATTGTGCAGAATGTCCCATTTCACAAGTTCATGTTCATATACAAAACAAATCTTTTGAAAATAGCAGATCTACAAGCTCAGTGAGCTTGCAAGATTTTCAAATGGCCTAAATATATATAGCCCTAGAATGTCTGTGATCTTACATACATTTCAAGTATTCCAAATACACAGTCATAGATCTCTCTCGGTCCCCCACTGTGTAGTGCCCATCTGCGCGGCCATAAAAGTGCTCTAAACTCCGTCTGTACTCACCCAATAATTAATTCCTAAGACGTGGAGTCATATTTTGTCCTCTAGTTTCATATCCATGTGAAAGTTCTGCCAGAAAACGTGTGTTTAGTCAAATATCTCCACTTTTTCACGAGCTGCACACGGACGAGTTCTGTGCGAAGCGAGGGGCCAGGAATGATTGCAGCACTGAATATACGTAACTTCCTTAAGGACGCACAAATGTTTGGGACACACAATTGGCAGGTGATGATTCATTACCCCGCACCAATCACAAGCACCTGTCAATTGTGTGTCCCAAACATTTGTGCGTCCTTAAGGAAGTTACGTATATTCAGTGCTGCAATCATTCCTGGCCCCTCGCTTCGCACAGAACTCGTCCGTGTGCAGCTCGTGAAAAAGTGGAGATATTTGACTAAACACACGTTTTCTGGCAGAACTTTCACATGGATATGAAACTAGAGGACAAAATATGACTCCACGTCTTAGGAATTAATTATTGGGTGAGTACAGACGGAGTTTAGAGCACTTTTATGGCCGCGCAGATGGGCACTACACAGTGGGGGACCGAGAGAGATCTATGACTGTGTATTTGGAATACTTGAAATGTATGTAAGATCACAGACATTCTAGGGCTAAAATATATAGGGCTGAAGTGGTTAATGTATGTTTTGTAATAAAAAAATCAAAACCTACAAAGTAACTAGTAACTAAAGTTTGCTAATAATTGTAGTGGAGTAAAAAGTATAACATTTGCCCCTGAGATGTAGTGGAGTAGAACGAAAAATAAATAAATAAACAAATGTAAATACTGAAGGAAGTAAAAAAAATACCTCAAAATTGTACTTAAGTACAGTACTTGAGTAAATCAATTTACTTTCCACGACTCATTATAGGTATAGTAAACACATGAGATATGTTGTTGTACAGTTAATTTACCTCGGAGTCAAACGTTGGATTATAGTCGTTGTACCCAGAATAAAGATCATCCTCCTCTTCAGCAAGATGCACATGTTCCATGACGCACTGTTATATAAACCTTTTGTTGTTATTGTCAACAATATTAAACAAAACTATTGCTATTGTCATCAATAAGACGGTTTGGTAAAGAACGTGTAATAGAAGGCATCATTCTAGCTGATCGTCTGTTGACGTTCCAGTCCCACAATGCAAAGCGACATAGGCGGGACATATTTCCTCGTCTGGCTTCTGGTTGGTCAGAAGGCTGTCAATCATTAGTGTGCACTAATGTAATTGCTCAAAAATTATTTTGTCCCGTTGCTAAGATACAACTGGAAGCGAGCTGTGGCCAGCGCACGCGCGCGCGCGCGCACGCAGTATACGTATACCATTTAGGTAAAGAAAGCCCGATTTGGTTACGAAAAATCATCTAAACTAGCGAAAATAGCCGATGTAGCCTACAATAGCATACAAGCTTATAGCCCTGAAACATGACTGTCATACCATGACAGTCATGGTGCCGAGTCCCCCTGGTCTAAAGTTGTGTTCGATTTTTTCACATTGCCATCTCTCACATAAACATAAACGTTCAGATTTCAAATATAAAGTGCTTACCACCGAGCCACGGATGTTACAAGGCGATGCGGACCGCGATGAGTACCCGTATCTCCCGTATTGTTCAATAAAAAGCATTTTAATCCCATCGCCGGCCATTTTCTTTTTTTGTTTTTTTTTGTTTTGTAATGTATCAGAGTGCAATACACCTCCCAACCATTAGTGTCGCATGGTTGAAAGTATCGGAGACAATTTGAGAAAATGGCCGGCGATGGGATTAAAATGCTTTTTATTGAACAATACGGGAGATACGGGTACTCATCGCGGTCCGCATCGCCTTGTAACATCCGTGGCTCGGTGGTAAGCACTTTATATTTGAAATCTGAACGTTTATGTTTATGTGAGAGATGGCAATGTGAAAAAATCGAACACAACTTTAGACCAGGGGGACTCGGCACCATGACGCTTGTATACAAGCGTCATGTGAACCATGGCTAACAAGCTTACAATTGCGTCGCATTGCAATGCGTTGTTGTGAGCTTGTCGGTCAGTTTTTTTCAAAAGAAATTGACTGACTAGACAGTCTAGAGCAGTGGTTCACAACCAGTGGTCCGGGGACCACCAGTGGTCCTTGGTGAGGTACAGGGGGTCCCCAGCTAAATTAATTAACATAGCGTCACAATCATATTAACCACTTGTGGCTATTTAAAAAATGCAGATCTACAAGCTCATAGCGCGGCACCGAGTGCCGTGCTATGAGCTTGTAGATCTGCTATTTTTAATCTTGAAAATGTGTGCAAATCTTTCAATATATATATATATTTTTTTTAAAGTGAACATTTTTAACTCTTTGCTTCTGGGGGTCCCTGGAACAAAACATTTTCAGATGGGGGTCCGCGGCCAAATGTGTGTATCAATTTATTTAGGGGTCCTTTGGATGAAAAAGGTTGAAAACCACTGGACGAGAGCAAACGCGGATTCTGATGTTTTTTGGAACTTTCAGCGCACCGTAGTCACGCCTCCTGTAGGAGCATGTGACAGAGGGGTGATAGTAACATAACAGCCTACAACAGCAAGTTTGATGGTCTGAACTGAACTCTGAAGTGACAAATAACGGTTTAAAATGAGCTCATCTGACGGGAAGACCATCACTGTCATTGGCAGGTCAGTATGCCATTATGTTGACAATAGTCGTCTCTGTGTCTGTGGCTTCCCTGATTTATTGATTTCAGATTGATTACATGAATGACATGATCGTTCTGATATGCTGTCTATCCCGGGGTTGTGACATCTCTTTACTGTTCTATTCTGTATGCCTAGTACATAACAATGCTGTTTTGTACCTAATCACAGTTACATCATTATTATATTTTGTCTAATGTTGGGCTAACCAAACTGAAGACATGTAGACTATTATTTCATTGGTTTTCCTGCAATTATAACCCCTTTTCAAAGGTGCAAAGTGATTTATTTATTTTCTGTTAAAATACGTGTAAATAAAATAAATAAATAGTAGTATATTCTGACTCTCCAGCTCTTTTAAACAGAAAACATTTCAGGTCGGGATACCATTTTGATCCAATCAGGAGAGAGACCTCATACAGGATAAACAAGTGAAATCAGAAGTGATGAAATAAACAAATGAGCAGACAACATTGGAACTGGAACACAATGAGCTGATAAATGATATTTGTGGGGCCCTCTCTCCTGATATCACTTACAACACATTCAAGTTACTTTCACGTCTCCCCACATTCTATTAACTAACTTCCGTATTGGAATGATGGCACGTATTTGGGCCTGTTGTGCAACATTATCATAGGGAACATTATGTGGAGTTGAGCGATGAGTTGATCTCTGCCAGGTTTACATTTTAACCTCAAAATCCTGCACACTTGACAAGTTTTTGCACGTGTAGAGTGAGTGACTCCTCAGTCCTCATTCATGCATCGCAGATGACTTGTTATAAATGGAAATAAAGTGAACTTTGAGTATAACTTACTAGGTGTTTTCTCAGTACTATGTGTAATGGTCAGCTACAGGCTATGTCCTTATAAAGAATAATCGGTAATTTAATTAAATTATCTATTAATAATTATTCCCTATTTTAGACATGGCATTATACTGTAGGTGAAAAGTCCAAAAACCCAAACAACAACAATGCATTAATTAGCATTAGAAGGATGTCCCACTATTGATTCATTTGAATAATAAGCAGAAACAGAATCAGTTTGATTGTCACATCACAGGTTTACAGGTGTTAAGAAGTGGGTGAAATTCGTTTTTGTGCAAGCTCCATCACTGCACCACAATGGACAACATAGTTCCTATAAAGTGTGTGTGTGTGTGTGTGTGTGTGTGTGTGTGTGTGTGTGTGTGTGTGTGTGTGTGTGTGTGTGTGTGTGTGTGTGTGTGTGTGTGTGTGTGTGTGTGTGTGTGTGTGTGTGTGTGTGTGTGTGTGTGTGTGTGTGTGTGTGTGTGTGTGTGTGTGTGTGTGTGTGTGTGTGTGTGTGTGTGTGTGTGTGTGTGTGTGTGTCTCAGTGGGCTGATAGGCCGTTCCTGGTCTATGGTGTTTGCCAGTGGAGGCTACAGAGTGAAGATCTATGACAACCAGGCAGGACTTGCAGCCAAGGCCATCACGGAGATCAAGTCAGTATTAACCACATCAACCCGGCAAAAATAGCAGAGCTACGAGCTCACAAGGCACCACGACGTGTCGTACATTTAGTATTTCGAAAATATACTATATTCTGTTTACTAAAGAGCTGGAGAGACCCCTGTGACCGAACAAACACTGTGTAGCAATGATTACTATCAGAATATAGTACTTACCCTACCTTTAATGTACATCTTATATGCTTGTCTGTTTTTCCTTTTTTTTTTTGGTTCATCTTTTGATTTGAGATATTTTCAAACACTTTTTGGTATGGTACTGGCACACAGTATGTAACTTTTCTCTTCTGTATAATACTCATATCACTGTTATTACGTCACTCTTGTTGTTTTGTTACTGTGCAAATTAACAAAAACTCTAAGCGCAATAGCACGTCTTCCATTGAGACCTGAGGTTGATTCTAAAAACGCCTTCTAAATCCTGACCTAAGTTTTCAGAAAAACGTTTAAAAATTCAATTCATTAATTAAAAAATAATGATATTAATAATAATGTTGTTATACTAACAGCTATTGTTACACAAAGGTGTTCCCCGAACATTGAACAAAAATTGCCGATCTAGAGCTTGTAGATCGGCTATTTTTGGCGAAGAGATTTGGTGTAGACGGAAAAAAGTACAGTTGCAACTCAGGTGCGTTTTGCTAAGAATATAGAAACTTTACTCTAGTTTAGATGTAAAGTTCTGTTACATAATCTTGTCTTATTTGGTTTTAAAAATTGCTCCCGGAATGTGTTAATGATATCACAAATCAAAGATGCAGGTACAGTGTGAAGAAGTACCACAACACTGCAGGTACTTACAGTATTATGGGATATGTCAGTATAATTCTTCCACAATTTAAAGTTTCATAGACCTAGCAAACAAGAAATCCTGTCGTCATTTCACTGGTATGGTATGCAATTCTTTGGTATATAGAAGGTAGTATAGCCTATAAAAGGTCAGTGTGCAATGTCGTTTAAACTGTACCATTACTGCTACAGTGGTTGTCGATTCTGGTTTATAGCCAGAATGACTGTGATGTGCAGCATTTCATTTTTGAGGGTGGAATCGAGGGAACGGTCATGTTTTCACTGTCTGTGAGCTGCAGTCTACCTGATAAACAGTAGAGGGCGTACTCGTCTGTTTTTTCAGTCTCCTCTCCTGTCAGATTTCCTGCTGAACCAGCTGTCAAATGTCAACGCCTAGCATTCCATCCATGGTGTCATACAGTACCAGCCAGGCGACCTCATTATCGTGTAAATGAATTTGTATTAAAACAAACTTCAATCAATTGTTTACTTTTGACAGGTTAATTGAGCGAGGGCATGTGTCATTTCATACAGCACTCATAACTATCCAGGATAGGTTTCTATGCCATAGCTACTCTACCCCAGTGAACTAGTTTTATAATTAATGCTGGCTTTTGGCCTGGAAACTGACCGGACTGCATTCAGCCATCTGCCCACATTTCCCTTTCCCTTTGTGAGATCATGTTTTCTCATGTTTTATGTGTTTGTCCTGTGATTTTACCTGACCGTGTCTAATTCTGTTGTTTTGTTGTTAAACATAATGTGGTCTCTGTTCTCAGACATCTTAAGTAGATAGATACAGAGTGACCCTGCCTACTGCCTAGTAGTCATAGCCCTATGTCAGTGGAACTCTCCTCCATTAGAAATGTTTCATGCACAGCAAAATCCTCAGTGTTAGTTTAACTCTGAGAGGGTAAACGTTGACTCATTTGGTTCTATTTCTATACCCTGTCTCAGAGATAAGTGCACACTGAGGATTTTACTGTACTAAGTAAAGTAGTTGGACAGCGGATAAACATCGAACTTTGCACCTTTCTGAATGGCAAACTATCTAAATAAGATACTTAGCATCTGTGGACAAGCAAACAGCATACAAATACAGCATCTGATGCGCAGCATATGAGAACAAGTAGCCAATATACCAGTGATTTTCAGACTTTTTCTGCCTAAAAGGCACACAAAAGGGATCATAATCTCAGGGCACACACATCCTTTCAAAATAGCCTCTATAACATGTGTTATCACTCTTATCACTCTGTGTAAACGTCTAATACATTTTTATTTAGTAATGCACCCAAAAAAGTATAACTACTTAAGCCCTATTTTATTACAAAATAAATAAATCTCATACTAAAATAGCTGATCTTCACAACGCATCGCAAGTTTCTTAACACATCGCTTGTACTGTAGATCTGCTATTATTGCTATTTCTGAAGATGTGTAAAAAAGCTAAAATGTCAACATTTTGTCTACTGTATAATCACACACCAACAAGACAACATTCCTTTTGTCTTCTTGGTCTTTTGTTTGGCTTACGCACCTGACTGGAAAACCTTTTTTTTTTGGACAAGCGCAAACATTTCTCTCATCTTTGTTGTGACCTACTGTATAATGACAGTATAGATTGGACAGATGGGGATGCCAGGTAAAAAATGGGTAAAATATATTTTTAGGATCTAGAATTTGCTCTGTATTGGGAAATGCACCACCGTAAAGAAAACATCACATGGATGCACCTGGGAAGAAAATTGGGCTGTAATTAGTACAAGCATACCTCAGTTTTGGGTTTGGTATGTCTGGTAAACATGTCATGGTTTTGCAAGTTCATTGTGTTTGCCAGACCCAAGGGGTCGGGCTTACATGAGGCTTTGTACCTGTTTCGTCCATACATGGGCATGGTCACTTTGTCCTCCGGCCCCAGCCAAAAAAAAGTCTGTCACTTTGTCCTCCGGCCCCATTCAAAAAAAATTCTGTCCCCCAAAAAAGTCTGTCCATACATGGGCATAGAAGGGACACACGTCGTGCGAAGCCCGGCCATTCAGATTTCCCCCTTTCGTCCCCTTTCGTCACGAACTATTCATGACATCATTATTATGTCACAAGTATGTAATTAAGTAAAGCTCATCAACCACTTATAAAGTGGTTTGTAGGTGTGTTACATACTAGGACTTCATTCTGGGTCTGGCAGAACCAGGTCTCCTGGTCTTGTTTATTGTCAGGTGCTAAAGTTTTCCTCATATTTGACAGCTCACTGACTTTGGGGAGTGTTGTTTGTGTGCGTGCATGCGCGTGTTTACTTCATTTTACTGTAATTCTATGATCTCTAAATTAACTGCATAGATGAATGAATAATCCAAAAATAAATAATTCACCGCTTATTAGATCAGTAAAATAATGATTAGGTGCAGCATTTGTAATGCATGCCACTAACCTTTCTCCTTGTGTTTTGAACCAGGAAGCAGCTGGGGGAGTTAGAGGACGCACACATGTTGAGAGGAGAGCTGAGTGCAGCAGAGCAGATAGCTTTAATGAGCAGTCATGATGACCTGGCACAAGCACTAGAGGGCGCCTTCTTTGTCCAGGTACCAAATGGAGACGACTACAGTGTAGACCAGTGGTTCTCAAACTGTTTAATTTCAAGGACCCTTGTTACTCTGAGAACGTACAAATGGAACCAAATGAACCATTTGGTTCCATTTGTTCACTCTCAGAGTTACAGACCGGTTCCTCAAGGAACCCTGAGGGTCCCTGGACCCCACTTTGAGAACCACTGGTATAGACCAATCAGAATGTTTGAATGTTTGTAAATAAACGGGTATTTCTGGGTAGAATGTCTATGGACGTTTTCACAATATAAGATAAAGTGTCCAGAACATTAGCTATGTCTAGTCTGCCAACCTGTGGATATTTATAGCAAAATACTGTAATATATTTCTAGTAATAGTCAATAACAATATCATAAGTGTCCTGTTCTTCCAGAAATAAGGTTAATGATTATGAATAATACTGCTCCAATGCAACGCTGCCAGAGTTATCTACCCGGAAATACATTTTTGGTTGTGGTGCTGTCATGATGATTCAGTCTATTACCTGACACCAGTGTGTGCACTCTCATTATCCCCATCAGGAGATCATGCACTTGTGAGCTTGTTGATCTGCTATTTTTGGCGAAGGTATTTAGTGTGTAGAGCAAAAACGGGAGGTGACCTAGTATAGAGCCCAAGGGGAGTCCAGTTTAAGTGGTTTTGGGTTAATTGTCACGACTTAAAGAAAATGTCATGTTTCAAGGAAACACCCCATAGCGTGCAGAAGTGAGATCTGTTCATTTGAAAGGTTTGAAGAAGCCCCATATATAGAAATTATAAACTCAAGTCACTATTCATTTTCATGATGAATCATTGTCATTGTCAGTAATTGTTTTTTAAATAAGGGAGGACATTTTCTTAACAACTTAAGCCCTATATAGTTTGTCATAACAAATAACAATAGCCACTGGGGTTAATGTGCATTTATAATAAATTGTAAAATTGTGATGTTATCACATAAATATCCAACATATCAGACTCAGACAGTCAAAAAGGAAATGCATTTTAGAGAGCAAAAACAGGAGATGGCCTAGTATAGAGCCCTTGGGGGCTTCAGTCTGACCAGAAGCAGTGATAAAACACCAGATATATCCCCACAGGCCATAAAAGTGAATGACTGGAGGGGGGATATCAAAAGCAGAGTCATGGATCCCCCCCATCCAACACAACAACAGGCAGATATTTCCTGTGAAGAAGGCACAGGAGTATAGAGGGTGTTTGACAGGAGACACATGGTGGCTGAAACCATTAGACCATGATTTAGCCTCCAGTCACTCATCACGTCTCTGCTACGCTTAGCAGTCAAACACACATTCTTACAATGGACACTCACGATGACAACACACACACACAGTCACACACACGCTTATCTTGTTTTGGTTCCGGTCAGCGCACGTCCACACGCAAACATATACACTTGCATGCACAAGTGCACGCGCACACACACACACACACACGCACGCACGCACGCGCGCGCACACACACACACTGCACACTGGACACTTGACACTCACAGTATACAAGCTTATCTTGTCTTACTCACATATGTTGTACACACACACACACACACACACACACACACACACTGGCATACACACAGCACATGCTACAGTAGGAAATAAGGTTTCCAAGCCAAGAAAGCAAATTACACCACTGACTGTGACAAAAAACAGACAATGGTGCTCCTCATGAAGTGAGACAAAGAGAATGATACACACAATGTGAAGGAAAGAAAACATGAAAGAGGAAAACAGAGGAAGAGGAAGTTTAATGAGACAGACAGCTCTAACACGGAGCATAGTGCAGAGAGGCACAAAGTATCAGACATTAGATTAATCATTACAACGGATCGAATTCACTTCAGGCCAAGCACAATGGAGGCTTTATGTGGAAGGTGGAAATATGCAGGCTCTCCCCTTCTCTCAGAGTGTTACAGCCAGCCTGGAAGCACCACGTTTACCTTCCCACTACACTTATGTATTGATCCTTACTTGTTTATATTCTGCTGCTTCCGTGTCTGCAGTGAAAGTGTTCAACCAAACACTCACCAGTGGTTTTCAAACTTTTTGTGCCCGAGGCACACCAAGTGGGCAAGTCAAAATCTAAAGGCACACCGGTATTCATAACTATTTGTGAAAAATAGCCTCTATAACGTGTTATCACTGTAAATGTTTATTTTTTATTTACTAATGCCACATAAAAAGATTAACTACTTAATACTGATATATATATACTTTTTTGTATGGTTGTATATTTTGCAATAATAACGTGATGCTTTTGTGTGACGCTGTAGTATGATCAAGTAGGGCATTCATTTGCGGAAAAAAACAAAAGTTAGAATATGGCGATACAGTAGGAGGTTTCTGCCTGACAGCAATGATTAAAAATTGATTTATATGTTGGTTTTGATCTGTTCACGCTGTTACTTTGAGGTGCATCACATATTTGGTGTGTGACTGTGTGTTAGGTATTCAACTTGCTCAGCCAGTTGTTTTAGTTGGAAGTCATCTTGTCAACTCGTCGCTCCAAAACGCGTTAACAAGGAACGAGACCTTGTGCAGGCACTCCCTCCTAAAAACACTAGGATGTTTTTATTGCTCGATACGGCGTCACAATAAAAACAATTGAAAGTACAGTACAAAGCCAGCGGCCTTTGGCTGCTAAACCGAAGCTGCTTATTATCTGTGTGTCTTTTTATGCAGCGAGAAGAACAATCGACCAGTGATGACGTTGATTTGTGTCAAGAGAGAATAGACAATAGACATGATGTTTAATTTTTTTTCTTTATGATAAGAAGGAGTTGAAAAAGTCTGCTGAATTAATTTAACCACTTGAACCCTATTGTCCCTATTCTGGGACGAATATTCGACAAAAATAGCAGGTCTACCACCTAGATCAGCTATTTTCTGCAAAGATATTTATTATACAGCTAAACAGGAGGGGGCCTAATATAGAGCCCTGGGGGACATCGTTCAACCAAGTATTGCCTATAGGATTTAAGTGGTTAATTTCCATGACCTGTTCAATGTGATCTTGTTAGCTTCTTTGTCCCGCCTGTGGTCCTGCCCCTATCCACGCCCATTGGTTGCTGTTGCTTGGTTGGACAAAAATCCACTACCATAGGAAAAATACATATTGACGTATTTGAAACTTGTCCTCAGTGAAAAGGAGCATCTCGAGTGCAGTATAGTGACTGGAGACGACATGTTTTCTTTCCAAAAACTTGATATTTTTATAATTTTAACAAACTCAGCATAAGCAACCAGAAGGAGGCGGAACAAGGCGGAAGGAGCCTGCTAGTTGGTCGGTCAGGGACCAATCAGAAGGCTGACAAAGGTTCTCAACCACATACTGTAAAGCAATCGTTCTCAACCTTTTCAGGCCGCGGCGGGAACCCCCCAAATAATCCATTTTGAACTGGGGACCCCCCACCCTGACAAGCACTTGGAATTGTGGTAGTTGAGGCGTTAAATGTAGTTTAGTACTTTTTTTAAATCAGTCTCTTTCTTATATTATTTGACAATTTGGCCAATGTTTGACCAGTTTTTATAATTTAGTATAGTTTGTGGATTACTTTTGATGCAGTAATGGTCTTTTTATCATGTGGGGTGGGGGGGGTCCCGACCCACAGGTTGAGCAAAAATAGGAAAACATTCATAAAAAAGCCAATGTAAGCTTACAATGCATCACTTTGCTTGCGGCGGACAAAAAGAATGTAAGAAAAATAATGTTCTTACATTTTATTCTTGAAGCAATAACGTTTGTTTCAGCATTTTAAGATGGCGAATAATCCCTATATTCACTAACAATGTTATCCTATTGATGCTCTATGTATGAAATGAATGTTGAATTTGTTACACGTCTTAAAATGACCTAAAAGAACAATTTGTGTGTGTGTGTTCTCTAGGAGTCAGTGTTTGAGCAGTTGGAGGCCAAGCAGGGTGTGTTCCAGGCGGTGGAGACTCATGTAGGAGACGATGTCATCCTGAGCAGTTCTACTTCCTGTCTGTTGCCTAGCAACGTCTTCTCTCGGGTCCAGAAGCGGAGTCGTTGCATCATATCTCATCCGGTTGGTACCTGAACCGTTCCCATAAGCCAGTGCTTCTCAAATGTTTTAATTAAACGAACCCCAGTTTAGCTGGAGAACCCCTTCAAGGACTCCTGGGTGTCCCCGGAGCCCACTTTGACAACCACTGCCATAAAATAACAAAAATAAAGCAAAGCACTTCTTTAGTCGCAAGCTTCTGCCCTGACACTCGCGACTAAATGTACCTGCACCGGAAATGCATTTCTTCTTTATTTATGTATTTTAAAGTCGATAGATGCAGTTTCTGGAAATATTGTTGCTGCATTCCAAAATATGATCAACGCTAGGGACCCTGCAGGAATCATTTTGGAGTGGTGCTTCCCTGATTTTGTTTTGAACTGAATTCTGGGAATGGCAGTTCTAACAGACAAAGGAGCTACCTGTGTCACCAAAAGACTACTAAAATGGATGTGTAAGACTTATAGATATTATGGACTTTTTTGTAGACATACCTGTACATGCAAAAACGTCTTCCTGGGCCCCCCGACCTCTCTCCTCACATAGCTGTGAATGAGAAGGTTTGTTTAAGTGTCACCACTTTCTATTCTATTCACATGTAAATAAAGTGACTGCTGAGAGAGTGCTTTATAAATGTGTTTATTTACCCATCCATCACACTGTAGGCGTTCAGCTGATACTCACTGACACCTTAGGTATTTAGTAACTTAACAACAAGTGAGTGAAGGCCTTGGTCATTGACACGTCAACAGACCACTTCACTGTAAAACATGTTCATGTCAAGGACCCCTGAATTGATATGTATTTGTCCTGTAGCGTTTTATATGGCTTTTATACAGTGGTTACTAACACATGTAGGAAGCTAGAAATCTAGTTACACTAGATTTTTAGTGTAGTAGTGTAGAGAAATAAAAGATAATCGAAAAGAGGAGAATACTAGCTCCATGGATGACACAAGGACAGGAGAGGAAAATAGAAAGTCAATGACTGAATCAACTTCAACTTCATTGTCACCTCACAGGTTTACAGGTGTAAAACAGTGGGTGACATATACTGTATTTGCTGTACAATCGTTTGCAGTTTTCAAGAAGGAGGTCAAGAATAATGATAGAAATAAAATAAGGAAACGGATCAGAAAAGACACATATTCCATAATGAGTAAAGTTTATTCAGTACATAAGGTGAATGGTTAAAAGCAAAACATGGCAATGGGAGGCAGTTAATTGCTGGCATCAGATATAGTAACAGCAGAAATAGTAACAGTACATAAGGTGCATAGTGCACCTTCTGCATATTTCCCCCAGTAAAACTGATGTTGTATAGAGTAGAGAGTGCTTCATGGGTAATTACCATTGCAACGAACATGTGACGTGGTCGGATGAAAGTATGTGCAATAATTACAATAGTTATTATTACTGTTACCTTTTGCGTAGTCATGCTTATTGTTCCGCTGCTAACAGGTGAACCCGCCCTATTATGTCAAACTGGTGGAGCTGGTGCCCCACCCGGAGACTGCCTCCACCGTCATGGACACCTCCTACGCCCTGATGACCAAGGTAGGGATCCCAAAACTATGGCTTGTCTTCTCTGCATGGAAGATCCTTTATCACAGTGGTTTTTCAAACGTTTTAATGTCAAGGTCCCCCAAATTAACCAGCTCAGTGGCCTTGCGGTTAGAGTGTCTTGCCCTGATACTGGGAGGTCGGGGTTCGATTCCCGGCTGGGTCATACCAAAGACTCCGTCAACCAAAGTCCCCGTGACATACTAGCGTCATGTCCAGGGGTTGTACTTGTTCATCAAGCCGCCTCACGCTACAGAAACGGGACAGAGGCTCAGCAAGGCTTACTTATTTACCCCAAAATTAAAATGTATTTCGCCACGGAACAACATCCGACACTATTTAGTGCCAGGGACCGCCCCATACAAGATTTGTGTTGTTGAGATATTTCAAAAAAAATATGCCAAATCCTTTTTGAAAATAGCAGATCTGCACGCTCACAACACGTTGCGTCGCAAGCTTGTAGATCAGCTATTTTAGTAATTATGTATATAGGGTTAAAGTGGTTAAATTGATTTTGATGCAATATTAACACATTTTGCTGGGGACCCCCCCCCCCCCAGCTTAGAACCTCCCCAAGGATCCCTGGGGGTCCCCACTTTGAGAACCACTGCTTCATCAATCATGTCAGGCCTCTATTCTGTACTGATAGAGATGTCAGGAGTGTTGTTGAAGTTACGAACACAAAGGTAGAGAATGTTACGGCTGAGTCGTAACAGGAATGTTTGGAAAGTCTTGCAAATGTTGCATCAGGTGATTTTCATTAATTGGTCCACCGGGGGGAGGCAGTAATGAGCTGCCTGGACTAGTGTTTGGTTCTTTCTGCCCTCCCTCGTATATCATGGTACAGCACTTCTGTAAAGCGTGACTTTGTTTCAACTGCATACATACTATATACTGTATATGATGCTAAATAACCCATTAGAGCTTGAAGTTACATCACTTAACAACAAACACATGTACATGTGCACATGCTTAACTGCAGGGCTTACACAAATTCATATGAATTCAAATGATTTGAGAAATGCAAAACACGCAGAGGACCACTGCGCACAAAGGGGGTTGCAGGATACACAGAAGATTATACTGTATAAGTTAACTAAATGCTTTTTAGACCATTTTACATTTTATTTTCAGTCTTTTTTTAATGTTGATTATTAAAAACGAGAAACAAAATAACACTACAGTGCGTGCCTGCCGGCACAAATTGCAGTTCAGCAAGTTCAGTTCATGTCATTTGGGAACCCACTTCAAGTAAGTGCGTGCCTGCCGGCACAAATTGCAGTTCAGCAAGTTCAGTTCATGTCATTTGGGAACCCACTTCGAGTAATGAGCAATATCTACTGTAAATGATCAATAACTACTGTAAATTATCAAAAGCTAGAATGTTTTGAAAACTGGGCGTAGCAACAGTGCATAAAGTACTCACCATTATTTGAAGGGCACTCTCGCCTTGCGCTCTGCAAAGTTATCCGCGATGATATTTATATCCCACAAACTAACAAATCCACAAGTTATGAATCTGTGTTTACATGCCACTGCAAATGCTCACGGACATACAGAGCTGTTTGGGGGGAAAAAATAGGGTAGGCCAAATGGCCTTTTATGCCTTAATGGCGTCAAAATAATTAGTGGCGATAAAATAACATTGCGTTAATGCGTTATTAGCACTAACTTTGACAGCTGTATACACTCATATTCATCACATACCCAGGCTTTATTTGTCATGGGTGATAAGCTAGTGCTGATTGGTCAGCTTCCATATAAACATGGATCACACCGGTCTGCCAGACACAGTTGCTGTGGATTGGATTGGTTGAATGAATTCACAGCCGAGGTGACACCGGAGTTTATCCAAAGCACAGAGACGAAAACAGCCATCTTGGTTTATTACAGAATCGTTGCGTGCCAACGAAGCTGAAGCACTCCAGCAACACACCCTTCCGTGTTCTGAACCAACTCTCTCACCACGCTTTTGGGGAATCCTAGACTGTACATTTTCATTTGCTAGGGCAGTTCTTAGTCAACAGTAATGTTAACCCCTGAAATGCGGCATTCAGTTTACACACGCACACGCACACACACACTCAAAGGACCACAATGGAAATGAGCTCTCGAGCTTTATTGCGTTATCTTGTTGACAGAAACGTACAAATATATGTTTATGTATATCCATTCTGTCAATGAATATGTCAATCAGTCAATCAATCAAATCACAATAACCCTGACATCCCTATTCTTTCATAATTTTCAAAAATAACGAAAATAGCAGATCTGATAAGCTCACCACATGTGTTATTGCACGTTGCCAGGTTGTATATAAGCAATTTTCACTATTTGTCATACGACAAAGTATAATATAAATGGTTAATCTGTTAATTTAAATTGTTGATCAAATGCTATGTTTTCACTGTCTCTTGGTATGTGATACAAATAATCATGTGTGTCTGTGTTCAGGTTGGCCAAGCACCTGTTCGTCTGAAGAAGGAAATCGACGGCTTTGCCCTCAACAGAGTTCAGTATGCCATTATAGCAGAGTCCTGGAGACTGGTTCAGGTGAGTTTTGTGTGTGTGTGTGTGTGTGTGTGTGTGTGTGTGTGTGTGTGTGTGTGTGTGTGTGTGTGTGTGTGTGTGTGTGTGTGTGTGTGTGTGTGTGTGTGTGTGTGTGTGTGTGTGTGTGTGTGTGTGTGTGTGTGTGTGTGTGTGTGTGTGTGTGTGTGTGTGTGTGTGTGTGTGATTGTTAAATCTTGTGTACAGGCACATAAGAACATGTGTGTTCCTCAAACATTGTTTCCTCAGACATTGTAGCAGCAATGATATAATAATAATCAACACATTCAACAACAGTGAAATAATAAAACAAAGGATTCATCAGAATCATCAAGACAGTTTGTCTGTTGGTCCTAGCGTTTAAGGGTCTTGAAGTTACTGTGTGCAATGTTCTCACTCCTGCGTACGTGCGTCCGTGCTTGTGTACACCATATGCAGCCCAGCCTCAGTATTGTTTTTGGCAAGCCTGGAAAACATCTCAAGGTTTTGCAATTGGTTCTGTTTTTATTAACGTCAATTAATGTCAGGTATTAACCTTTTTGAATTTGACAGGTCACTGACTTTCAGTGCAGGTGTAATTCAAGGACATTGTTAGTGTGCATGGGTGCGTGCATGTGTGAGTGTGCGTGTGTACTGGAGACACTAACACTAGGCGTGGACGTACAGTATACTACTGTATGTATTCATGTCAGTCCGTCGTGTGTCATGAACTGCCGTACTGATGGCTCTGTAATGGATGCAGAAGGAGGAAATCTACCGTCAACCTGTCTCCACTATTACTGTACCTCCGCAGTCCCCCTCCAAACTGGAGTACAATGACAGTAAACATGCTTCAAGATCCATTACACAATCACTCATGGAGGATATGATGATTATGATGATGATGATTATGATGACTATGAGGGCCGGAAACTTAACGTGAGATGTGCTACCACTTAAGCCCCATATAAGTTGTTGTATGATGATGAAAAGCGAAAATAGCCGATCTACAAGCTCACAACACGTCACGATGTCATGAGCATATTTTTTATAAAGTAAAAAATACATGTATAGTAAAGTAAAAGTACCTCAAATTTTACTTTTTACTTAACTTTTTTTTACCACTTAATGTTTTTTATGGCTTTTATGCCTTTATTGATAGGATAGGATAGTAGGCTGACAGGAAATGGGGAGAGAGACGGGGGGTGACATGCAGCAAAGGCCGTCGGGATCGGGACTCGAACCCGCGACTCGCTGTCATGCTACGCCAGCGGTGCAGGCCATAGATACGTAGTTGACCGGATTCCCAGAGGGTTCCCCTCCTTTTTTAGGGTAGACAACATTTGAGGTACAGTACTAGTATCTTTTTTTTACTCTTAATCCCCTCGTTCTTTGAATGTGTGGAAGTGTGCTTTGTAGCTTGTTGTCCCCTTTGATCTATAGGCTGTTGAAGAGATTACTTTGTGATTAAGTCTGAAATGAATTGGCTCAGTCCAGTAGTAGAGAGTGAGGTATTGAGCCAATGAAATGTCATCATTCATCCGGGGACAGGAACAGAGAGAGGCTTTAATGGACCCAATTTAGGGCTTATATCAATCAGTACACTCTCACTCTCTCTCTCTGCGCTCGCTCACTCTCTCTCTCTCTCTCTCTCTCTCTCTCTCTCTCTGCGCTTGCTCTCTCTCTCGCTCTCTCTCTCTCTCTCTCATTCTCTTTGCCACCCTCTTTCTCTCTCCATCTTTCTCTCCCCATCCGTGTTCTCACTCGCTATGTCTGCCTCTGTATCTTTCTCTTAGATGGATTTATTAATCATGTGCGGGTAATTGAATTGTCATGGCATTACACCAGTTATTTAACACAGGATAGGTGAATAAAAAGAGATATAGCCAGGAATAACAAATGATACTAATAGTAGAAGATAAAAAGTACAAGTACCAGGTTTTCCAATAAGTGTAGTCAATGTGCACTAACGGTATAGTAACAGTGTATTAACCCCAGTCAAGTCAGTGTGGATAGTGAGGACTATACAATCTATGCCCAGTAAAATTCTGCGTATAAAATATACTGTATGTATTGATGTGAGGGCCGCATAGTGGCCCGAACCTCTAGTATATATAGTCTAACTGTACATACAGTATGGAATAGAAATGCAAGTGAAGAGAAAAACAAACTGTAGTCCGAGAGCAAAAGGCGCCAGAGTCATGGGTCTCTGTCTCTGTCTCTCTCTGTCTGTCTCTCTCTCTCTCTCTCTCTCTCTCTCTCTCTCTCTCTCTTTGACATTTAACGCAACAGTAATGGAGGCTTTGGAACCCCTCTGTTGATACAGCGTCTCTTCTCTCCATGTCCTTTGTGACAGAGATGCGTAATAAAAACGTCTCCTTTCAGCTCGGTCGAGGACATTGTGTCCTCAGAGCGGCCGATACTGTACACCCGAGATATAGTGTGTCCCAAACCCTTTCTCACAGAACCGAGACACACACGCACGCACACACACAAACACACAAAACATCAACCTGCGTGACTGACTTAAGCCCTTTGCTCCAACCTACATAGTTACACGCTTAGACACATACATGCTTACACATACAAGGCACCTGCATAGTGGCACAACACACACGCACACATACACTGACAAACTGTCCATGAACACATACTCAACCACACACACACACACACACACACACACACACACGCGCACGCACGCGTGTATGCGCACACAAGCACCGAAGTCCTATAATACTATTCCCATCAGAGATGCACACAAAGAGGGCTGTGTTAGGCTGCAGGGACACTTTAATGGCCACCAAGCCTCCCAATCAGTCAGACAGAAGGCTGTTTTCATTGCACTGATTGTTGTTTACAGAGAACTTAAACTCTCCAATCATCACAGGAGATGTCACTCATTAAGGCACAGCCCTATCAGTCAGCACCCCCATTCACCTCTCTAACATAATTGGTTACTGACAAAGGTGATAGTCTAATATGGTGCTCCGGTGGTTCAACCAATCGCTGCACTGAGCACAGAATTGGCATGTTCTGGGTTATTTTTGCATAACTGTTATAATCGTTAAAATCATTTCCATGTTAAAAAATGTTCATACTTTTTAAAATATTTTTTAAGAATAGCGGAAATAGCCGATCTACAAGCATACAACGTTATATGCTTGTACTATTCTGCTATTTTTCCGCTATTTGTCCAACTATATCCGCAATTTTTGAAGATCTCCAAAAGTTTAAAGTTATTAAATATGATTTATTTTTATATTATACGTATTTGTCACATCTGCTCTGTGAAATGTTTGTTTACAAAGCCTAAAAGCAAAACAGAAATGTACACACAATTAAATTGTTATTCGCAATTATTTGTGCAATTCATCGTCAAGTAAAATGTCCTAAACGTGACAACTCTAGTTCTGGGCTCCGGGGTCCAGCTCAGGTGCTGGGAGTGACACGTGTCTATGTCCATGCTCTTAAACTTACCTACACTGACCTGAATGACATATCACTGAGGGTTTTCTTTGAACTCTCTTTGGAATGTTTCTGGTGTGTTACAGAATATAGTTGCCTGGGCAGCGGCTCCATTTGATTCTACTGTACCATCAATTATACTGAAAATATTCCTTCAAAGCAGCATATGGACAGACGGATGAATAAAACGTGCACGTGAGAACAAGAAAGATCACCAACCACCCCCCACCCCCCCGTTGACCAGCAAATCGCAGCTTGCTGTGATTTACTGGAACTGTTGGCACAGTTGGAATGCATCTCTGTATGTACTGTAACTGCTCCTTGTATGGCCCTTGACGTTTTTTTCCAGTGTATTCGTCACTGGTTCAGTTCATTGGAGAGCCAAGTGGGTTCCTCATTCAAGTGCTTGTGAGCCAAGACAGCAGAGGCCAGATTTATGGGTCCGATGCCGATACCGATTTTCAAGAGTCCGAGACCACCGATTGACAATGTTTTGACTGACATTTTGTCAAAAAGTGCTCAATCAATTCTGATCAATTTGAAAAACTTGATACATATATATATATATATATATATATATATATATATATATATATATATATATATATATATATATATATATATATATATATATATATATATATATATATATATATATATATATATCGGCCAAACCGTTAAAGCAGTTGGGCTCTACTGGAGCAGTCACCGCCAACAGTCACGTTTCAGTGGCCCTCTTGTTACCCAGAAGGCCAGTGTTTTTTTCTGGTTCAGGGAAATGAAGGCAGAGAATGCCCTGTTCCCTGCCCTCCTGTCTGTACACAGAACGGGATGGAGATCTAGCGTAGCGTCCATATGTCCAGCGTGCCATTATTTGTTTCTTCACACGGGTGTGTGGCATACCTCCCTGACATTCCATATCGTCGCTGTCGGGCAGGAACCTTGTATGTGCAAAACATACACTTACTTTTCATGAAATGGAAAAATAACCTAGTGTTTCAATGGATCCAATGTACTGTAGTCATTATTATTTAGACAGAAGTCTTTGTTAATACTATTCATGGTTAAATATTTATAGACTTCACAACTTTCAACCTGGTGTCCCTAATTTGGCCATGTCATTAAAAGTTGTAAAATAAATGAAAACCTTTTTTTTAAAATAGCGAAAATACGCTCTACAAGCTTGTAAATCGTCTATTTTCACCACTTTTGTGTGACGCAATCATACAATGAAGTAAGGCATTAATTTACAAGAAAAACAAAAAGGTGAAATACGGAGATACAAGATTTCTGTCCAACAGCGACCATAGTATTTTTGGATTGCCCCTCGTGCGCTCCTGCTGCAAGACACACGTGAAGCCCAATGAACCCCTGAGCCTGAGGCACTCTTTGGGCCCTAACTGACAAAAATGCCACCTTACTGTTACCGTCGAAACACTTTGACCTGAGTGCAGCTGAAAGCGAGTTTGTCTGCAGCCTGTTGGAACTTAGTTGTTGTTTTCTTGTCTTGCAGCATAGCTGTCCTCAACCAAACTGAGCTAAACCAAGTTGTGTTTCGATGCTCTATTTTGCCTCTGCTATTTACACCGTTCTCACATACTGTAAGTACTGTAAATGAACGCATAAATGAATGTTTCTCAAAAGCAGGAACAAGGGTTTTATTTACACTGTCACAATCCTGTGAAAACCACAAACTAAACAGAAGGAAACGTTTGGAAAAGAGGAAAGCAAGTTCATAGTTTTACAGCTGTTAACTATGTTGAAATTGAAACAAACCAGTGATCTTGCATGAACAGGAAAGACTTGAGCTGTCACATGCAGGACCTACAGCTCATAAACAGGTATGAAGCAGTCTGTCTTCCCCAGCCACCATTCATCTTGCTGTATAGCAGCCTGATATGTCACAATAAATGTCTGTTTTGTTTTTATAGCGTGGCTCGCCATGCACACTGCCAGTAGGCCACAGTAGTTTCACATACTGTATTTCTAATACTTTTTGAAATATTTAACTTTAAGTCGACAATGGAAGTCAATGGGGCTCTGATCGGACTGAAACCTTGCCCAAATTTGGAGTCATACATCATAGATATGTCATACTGTTGGTGACTGACGTCACAGGCTGGACATGTAAAGTCTGATCTCTGTATTGGAACCATGCCGTTCCCAATGTGGATCCTGAGCTCCACATGGGACACTTCTGGATTGAATAGTTTTCATACTAAGTAATAGCTTGTGAATTAGGCTGTTGAATAATCATTTGATTAATATGATATGATTTCAATCTATCAAACTATTAAAGAATGTATGTGAATATAAGCCTAATTTGCGCATAAAAAAATATCTCTGAGCCTTTAAGGCTCGTTACCTGACTCTCACAATGCATCACATCAGGCTGTGTTATTCTGAGCTTTTAAATCTGTTTGTTGTGTGTTTTTTGGGCGGTGAAACCGCCCCTATAAGTGAGGTTTGGACATTTGGTTAGCTTTTTAAGCCGGTTTAATAACCCTGCCTCTCCTTTTTAAACTTGTTTTTAAACATGTTTTAAACCTGTTTTACACTTTTTAATTATCTTCCAAATGGTTTTCTTTATCTTGTTTTATTATGTACTGTAGCACTTTGAGGTTTGTTTCAAATGTAAAGTGCAATACAAATAAAATGTATTATTATTAACGGTCTCCCCTGCCGGCTTCACACATGCAAACACGACCAATTCCGTTCGTTTGAACGCCCGGCCAAGCCAAAGGCACAGAATTGAACGTCAGTCTCCACAGTGGTGGGCGGCTATTCTAAACAGTGTTAAAAAGCTGGTTTAAAATAAATTTTAATTTAACTTGTGTTAAAGTGTGTGTGTGTGTGTGTGTGTGTGTGTCTCTCTCTCTCTCTCTCTCTGTGTTTGTATGTACACTTGCTCATAACATTCACGTGCGTGCACATACACACACAAATACATAAACAAACTAGAAAAAGTGCTCCTCGGAGCACAGGTCTCCGCCAGGTCAGGTACGTTATTGTGACCTCCTGGTGGCGCTATAATAGGCCAATGTGAAAAGGGTGCCATTTATTCTTAGGTCGTTCACGGCAATCGGACACTGCATTCATGATTTGAGGCATTTTGTTCCAAAAATGTGTTTTGCTAAATTAGACCTGCTGGTGGCGCTATAACAGGCCAATGTGAAAAAGGGTGGCATTTCTTCCTTGGCCTAGTGGGAATGTGTCTGTGAAATTTCACGGAAATCGCAAGCTGCGTTCATGATTTGAGGCATTTTGATCAAAACGGACCAATCCTGCAAATTTTGGAAGCGAACCTTAGCCAATGAGGATGGAATATGGGAAATCGGACAGATCCGTGTTGATCACATGACTATAGAGATACTGTGTACCGATTTGCATGATGGATAAAATCTGTAGGAGTAATGTAAAAAAAATGGGTTTTGCACAAATCGGCATCCAGGTGGCGCTATAATAGGCCCATGTGAAAAATTTGAGGCAGAGGTTCTGAATTGGCATCCAGGGAGTGTGTGTGCACAGTTTCGCAGTGACCGGGCCAACGGTTCCGGAGATTAGCTGCTAACACACAGACAGGACGGACACACGGACGGACGGACGGACGGAGGGTAAAACATACTCTCTCGCCAAGCCTTTCGGCCTGGCGGAGACAATGAGATAAAGGTGCGCTTCCTCTCACCTCGTTTGCTGTGAATGTTCAGCTTCAATCAAGTCTTTGTAAACTAGAAATACTGCATTGTTTTTACAGTCTGCCTCCGCCAACCAGTAAACATAATGCTTCCAGCCACAGCTGTCCACTGGTGGAGGCCTACAAATCCAAAATACAATCGGCACGATCAAAACAGTACAATTCTTACTGTTTTACGTGTTTTATGTATATAGGTTTTGAAATCATGGAAAGACTTGGCATTGAACAGCATTTGAAATTCCCAACTCATAACAGTGGTTCCTTACTAGACCATGTGTATAGCAAACAAAAGTAAAAACTACAGTGTCCATGATGTGATTTGGGTTGCTGTTCTATAAACAAAAGCTATGTTCACTCTAGCGACCCAATTCAGATTTTTGGACTATCCCGATTGGAGTCAGGTGGTTTTATCAAGTCAGAGTACAAGTTAGTTTTTACATAAAAAAATATCTTTCCAGAACACAATAAGTTCTTCCTGGGTGTGACAGGAAGAACTTGTGATGTGATGTAACAGTTTGGAATAAAGCCTGTTCCGGTTTGTCCAAGATCTTACTTTGATGTCAGGTCAAAGTCATACAACTGACCTCATTCTGCTCCAGGGCTTATCCATAGCTGTGAGCCATGAGTAGAACCAGTAGACAGTCACTGTCTACTATGTATCTACTATGTACTCCAGTCTTGCTTTCCCATAGAGCACCAAAGTCTGACGTAATTCACGCATTCTACCTGGGTCACGGTCCCCCCCCCATTCTGAATTCCCATAGACGTGTTTAATATCATGGCATATAGAACTGTGTTCAAAAATAAACAAATGAGCCCGGCGGCTTCACTCATATGGGTATGAAGCATCAACTGACGGTGAGAAATCGCTAGTTTTACCGCCACCTAATTTTTTTAAAGTCGCCAGAAACGGACTGTATCAAATATGAGTGACTGACTATCATAAACAGTTCAGAGACACCTCCCTGACAATACCGCCGGGACAGTTTGTTTCTTTTTGGACCACAATTCTTATATGAGACGATGCAATGATGACCCAATGTTATTTTCCATAGAGAAAAACTTTGGTGACCCAGGGGATGAGCGAGTGACATCCGGACTTCGGTACTGAACTACTCTATTGTCTTTGATTTTGCCAGACATCTCGTACACATATCTGAAGGGAGTAATGTTAATTGTGGCTGTCTTTCATTTAGGTGTTTCTATGTGCCAGTATGGACAGATCCTGTACAGTTAACTTCATGCTGGCCCACAGAAAGACCTAAATGAAACACACCCACAACATTATAACTTTCAGCTGCGTTTACCTGTCAGATTGTCTGCTGTGTGAAGAGTCCATTGCCAACTTGACTAGCAATCAGTAGTAAGGAGTACAAAAGTCATATACTGCAGACTGTACTACAATACTGTGATTGTATCAAGAGACGAGCATCAGGTAGCCGAACAGGACCGATTAGCGAGAAGCAGACGGGTATAAGCAATACATTTTAATCCATATTCCCTGAAATTTGGCAACTTTGTAACAAATTTACGTGAAACTGGCTTGCTTGTTTAAAACTGCTGCAGTGCCATTACTACAGTTACCTAGGGTCTTACAAAAGACAGGGTCCACCAAACACTCACTCGCGTATAAAGCCGCTTACATAACACAGACCCTAACCCCCCCCCCCCCCCCCCCCCCCCCCAACAACCACACACACACACACACACAGCCCTGTCTGTCCTTTGAGTCAGGGCCAGCGTTGGAAAGCAGAGCGGCTGAGAAAGCAGCCATTTGCCCCGTTGCGATTACAGAGGAAGAACCCCCTTTTCACCCGTTCCTCAACCCCCCCCAGCTCGCCACAGAGGGGTTGGGGGGACACCGTCCCGCAACGGTCAGATAACGGGGCCGTTGTTGGACGCCATACGCAAACAAAGACAACCCTGTCCCCCCTCCCCTCTGTGCTCTCGTTCGCCCTGCTCTGCGTATCTGTGTCCGAGCTTTGATTTCCTCCCTCGCACGGCCAACAAGTATCTGTAGCTCCCCCCAGAAATCTGAGCATCCAGCCCAGGTTGGCCCAGGCCTTGCTGGCAGCACCTCACGCTTCTCTCTCTCTCTCTCTCTCTCTCTCTCTGTCTCTCTCTGTCTCTGTCTCTGTCTCTCGCCCATCTTGCACTTCAATCATACATAGAAAGGAAACACACAGAATTCACTGTAAATGCAGTAGGAAAGTTTTGCAGCCATTTCATCTGTTCGTGTTGAGTCATAGACTCATTATAGGAATTTATTCCAAGCGTCATCCCTTCTGTACCCCTGCCAAAACACACACATGGACACGCACGCACACACACACACACACACACCACGCAGTCCCTCCCTCTTCTCTTTACTCGCTTTCTTAATCACTTTCAACCTGGCGTGCCTATTTGGGCATGTCATAATAGGCAAATTATATCAAAAACCTTCAGAAATAGCCGATCTACAAGATCTCATGATGTGACGTAACTATGCAATGCATTGTGAACTGTTTTTTTTATCTCGGAATATTCTTTTTTTGTGTTTATGTGCTAAACGTGTGATTCTGTTGCACCATGTGATGATGACAGTGGAATGGAATCACTGCGGCAGCTCACAGAGCTCGAAGAGCCCAAACTTCAACATCGCCATGCCCGATGATTAAAGGACCACTTCACCCATTTTCAACTTTCATCTTCATATAACTGGTCCTCACTAATGCTCTTTATAATATGGTACCATTTCTGTCACTCTGTATCTCAGAGGAGGGCTGTGGACAGTTCAGAAACCCGCCTACCAGTGACATCATCGATGGGAAATCCAAGCTAATAGAAACTGCAGGCTTTGTATTCCTGGAAAGTTGCCATGCTATAATGGAAGCCATTGTTCTCGTGTTAATAAAAATCTGAATAAAAGTTTTGAAATCTTGTTTAAGAGACACAGACCCAGTAGATTTTTTTTTACCATTTTATCATGAGTATTAGTGAGGAGGACCAATTATATGTAGATACAGTATATGATGAAAATGGGTGAAGTCCTTTAAGTTTCACTTTCCAGACGTAGCCACTTTCAAACTGGCGTCCCTATTTGGGGCATTATTGGTGTACATTGTCAAAAACTATTGAAATATTCTTCAAATATTGCAAAAATAGCAGATCCCAACTCATAACATTAATAATGACGTTGTAATCTTGTGCTATAGATCTACTATTTTCGCTGCATGACGCCATCGTACAATGAAATATGAAATGGAGTGGTTAATGCTTTGGGAACATCGTCCAAAGCTCTGTTGCTCCGAGTTTTATTTGTTGATTTACACAAGTGCCTCGTAGAGGTCCGTCATCATGTCAGGGAATGTTTGGAGACTGGTTGCCAACGGTTACGAGGGTTTTTGGTTGTTTCTCCCCTTGAATTTCCTTGTATTGAGTTGAGTTTTCTTTCCCCCAGGACGGGGTCATCTCGGTCAAGGACATTGACCTGGTGATGTCAGAGGGACTGGGCATGCGCTATGCCTTCATAGGTCCCATGGAAACCATGCACCTCAACGCTCCTGAAGGTAATGTTATCTCTTGTGCTTTTATGGCATGGTGCCGAGCAGCCAAGCCTTCTAGAAGAGTGTGTGTGTGTGCGTGCGTGTGTGTGTGCGTGCGTGCGTGCGTGCGTGTGTGTGTGTGTGTGCGCGTGCGGCCCTAACTGGGCCCTACTTGGCCGGCCCGAGGCCCGGCCCGGCCCGAACAATTACCATACTTCAAAAATGCTTCTGAAAACCCGAAATTGTGTTATTATGTGCGTAATGTCCTCAAAGTCACGCATCCAACAAGCTTTGAACTGAGCAGATTGGACCTTCCGTTCCAGAGATAATGGCCAAAACATCTTGGAAACGGCGATTTTCGATCACCGATTTTCGCTTTAGTTTTGGCCATTGTCACGCGTTTTTTTTAATAACACAGGCTAGGAAGGTCGGACAGATACTGTACGTGACTGAAGTTCACTTTGAGCTGCATCCAACACATCCACTGCCATTTCCGTCTGCCTTACCGTTAGGCCGCTAGGGGCAGTTGAATTTTATTTTTGGGGGGTAATAGATTTTCTTTTCTTTTTTTTCTTCAGAGAACCCGAGGCTCGGCCCAGCCCGACTTTTTAGCATATATTTTGGGCCCAGCCCAGCCTGAAAACGTCTGGTTGGGTAGGGTCGGGTTCGGGCAGAATTTGAGAACTGTGTGCATGCGCACGTTTGTTCGAGAAAAAGCCTTCACACACAGTCCTGCCGTCCCTCCCTCCATATTTGGGCATGACTGACGTCAATATGACGTCATTAACATGACATCAGAGATTAACAGGGAATCCGCGCCATTAGTAGACCCCATCTTATTTTACGTTCATAGCCAAATCCTGATGGCAAATTTAATTCTGAGAGTGTACGGTCAAATCTTTACATTCTCCAAGCTATATTAAGAATGTTACTTTTACGCACACACAGTATTACACTGTACCTACCACACTTGTCTATGTATTTAATACACTGGGTAATTTGCAAGGCCATAAACAAAACATTGCCACAAGGCTGGTGTCTGAATCCCATTTCCTTAACCTCACATTACACATCTATATATCTCCACAAATAAGCGGCACAACGCAGAAAACAGAGACATAAAGGACCTTAAATTGGTGAAAACACAGGCAACCTTAGCCTGCTTCAAATATCAAGCTACTGTAACCACATAGCGAAAGGATGGCAAGGACACAACTGAAATGCATAAGTCATTAAACCTCCACTTTACAGCTGACATGGTGGCTACTTGGCTTAACACTGAAATTACTCTGACTGTGATACCCCCACATTATATGAGAGAGAGACAGGAGGGGAGAGAGAGCGAGAGAGAGAGGAGAGGACCCTCACATGCTGTACACATGTGATGTCTCAGCCTTCGTTAACATAGGTGTAGTGTGTGTGTGTGTGTGTGTGTGTGTGTGTGTGTGTGTGTGTGTGTGTGTGTGTGTGTGTGTGTGTGTGTGTGTGTGTGTGTGTGTGTGTGTGTGTGTGTGTGTGTGTGTGTGTGTGTGTGTGTGTGTGTGTGTGTGTGAGTGTGACAGAGTGAGGGTGAAATGTCAGGTAGATGGAGAATATCAAAGGGGTGTGTGAAACCTACAGGGTGACCCTGGCTGTGAGTGTAGAGAGAGAGAAAGAGAGAGAGAGACAAAGGGAGAGAGAGACGGAAAGGGAGAGAGACAGAGAGAACGTTTTGGTCAAACAAAGCGGCCTTTTGATCAACACTGCTGAATGCACTCACTCACACACCAGTAACCCAAAACCCCTCCAGAACCCCGGTCCCAGTCTCTAAACCATTCCGCAACACTGTTATAGTGTCTCTACCAAGGGAGGAGAAAAAAAAACAGTTTGATTATGTCCTCCGAAAAGGTTGCTCTGGCCTAGTCCTACTGTATCCTGCATCGCTCTAGTCTGCTCCGCTCCAATCAGATAGCAGAGCACTCAGCCTCTCTGTCTCTCTGTTGTCTCTCTGTCTCTCTGCTCTGCCTGAATGGCTGGCTTTCCCAAATCAGGCACACAAGCTTTAACCAACGAAGCGTAGTGATTTATCAGTGAAAACACAAGGCGTGTCAGTCCAGGCCAAGGTTCTTATTTTGCTCCGGTGTACTCGGAGCTTCAGATCGACTTGCAGACAGACAAACAGGCAGAGAGAGGTACTTGTGGGTGATGAGCTTTAGAGAGAGGGAGAGAGAGAGACATAAAGAACGGATAGACAGAGAGGCAGAGGTAAGAGAGAGGTTAGGGGAGAGAGAGAGAGTGAGAGAGAGAGAGAGAGAGAGAGCGATGCGGCATGGTTCGAAAAAAATATAAGTCTTGAAATAGCACCGTCGGTCCCTCCCACCCACACTAAACCTGTGTGTGAGAGTTTGGTTGGAGCTACATGGTAATTCTCACACTATGGTGTAACCTATAGTGTGTCTCACTAATGTGTACGTAAACACAGTGTTCAACTTAAACATAAAATTAAAGCCTTAATAGAAAGCTCTAGGCTTTTGAAAATTACATTTAAAAAAGTTTCAGATTAAATATATTTTGTATTAACTGTAATAACTAATAACATACCTACCTGTAGAATAAAAGTTCATATTCCTAATTATAGAGGATTTAGTTTAAACAAAGCTGTAATTGAGAATTTATTGTAATGAATTAAATGTTATTTTAACCAATCTGTGTGGCAGAGTATGTTAATACAATAAACAGTATCTAGTACATCTGCATCTTTCCCTGGTGTCAGGTAGGACACTGACCGGTTGAGAAGTAGTGCTGCATGAAGCTCATAAGCGCTATATATCCTTAGGCCAAGCAGGGATTTTCTCTTTGGAAAAGCTGTAGATGTTTGGTCTCCCATGCGCACACGGGAGATCCAGGTTCAGATCCCGGGTAGGACATAAAGCTTATGGATTGCAGCTTTAAAAATGGCAAAAAGAAGTCACAGCTGAACAGACCGTAGAATTTGGTGGAGGAAGAATTGGTGTGGAGGAAATGTAAGTGAAATGTAAGTTCAACAATCACTCAAGCCAGTGAGTGATTGCACCGTTAAGACAGTTATACTTAATTACAACTAAGTACAACTCAGTACAACTCAGTACAACTCAGTGCAACTCAGTACAACACAGTGCAACTCAGTACAACACAGTGCAACTCAGTACAACACAGTGCAACTCAGTACAACTCAGTGCAACTCAGTACAACTCAGTGCAACTCAGTACAACATAGTACAACAACCTCCAAGTTTCCTACCTCCTCAAGTAGGTGCTCATCTCCTGTGTCTGTTATCACAGGAATGTCAACAAACCTTAAGGCTGGACCTCTTTATGATATTTTGCGTTTAACCATTGGTTGTACCAGTGACCCTGATCCCACGTAACAGAATAGTGTGCTTGTGAGATCATTAGCTTCGGAATGCAATTAGAATGTAGTGTCACCTGCGCAGCTGTGACACCTGGAGGGGCTGTCAGAGTGCATGTGAATAATGCACTTAACAACTGTAGGTATTCTGTACAATTAAGGGCTGTCCACATCAAGCACTATTAACCATAATTATACCTATAAATGTATTGTTTTAAAAATTGTTCTAACTCAAATGGATGGCAGAGTCCGCAACACAACTATAACAAAGACAATGACAATGGTGAACGATATATTTATATTTATATAGTGCTTGGTGTGGATGGTCCCTTAGTCACACAGACATTTTTCATTAATCTGCTTTTTAATAAGAGTAAAAACCATTTCGTGAGAATAAAAGGTTTGATAGATAAACGCACCAACCTAGCATGTTATGAAGATACATTTGATTTCCGATCTTCTCGCTGCAATTTAGAGGACTGTTTCTTTTCCTACTGTCTCTCAATAAAATTTAAATACAAAAGGGAGTGTGCTGCCCACTCTCCTTTAGAAACAAAGTAGAAATTCATGAGATTTGCCTGTTGTTTCACATAGTAGCACTCCTGGTCTTGCCTGTCTGATCAGTTCTTGCCACACAGGTTTGGAGGACTATCTGAAGAGATACAGGGAGGGGATGAGGAGGGTTCTGACTGCCTTTGGACCTGTCCCAGAATTCTCTGGGGAGGCGGCGAAACGTATCGATGAAGTAAGTTCATCTCTAGTACTGTACCTACCAGGGCCTTACCTACATCATCACAACAGCCAGTGCATTAATCAGAACACATTGAACTACCTCCCTGCTCACTTCTTATAAACCTCTCTTGGAGAAGAGAGTTTAGACGAAATAGCCTGAATAGCAACTTGTTCTGGCTTTCATTCAAAATACTTTAGAACTGCATAATTGCCCCCCACAAAAAAAGGCTTTGATCAAAGCACATCTTATCTGTTGTAATTAGAATTTTCCGCAGATCAGACTCCAAGGTAGGGAATGTTCTGAAATGTTGCTTGTAGTTCTGAAAAATTCCAAGGTCGAGTTTTCTTTTCTGACCCCCAGCCCGCAAAGCTCCCTGATAATTAGGCGTTACTCAATCACATGCTCTCACAGGCTGTTTAAATGTTAGCCACACTAAAACGGAGGTCATCATGTGCGCACATAGTGAACCAGCACAACAAGCAGTTAGTACAGATCTGGAAGGTAAACTGAGAGCAGAATTGTTCTCTCCAAATCTTATAAGCAATGGTGTTTCATGCATACTGTATCTTACAGGCATGTCAAAGCCTGGATTTTTACCATTTTAAATGTCAGGGGTATAAAGTTCAGCTTCAAGCTGTTAAGTTCATGAAAGTTACTTATTGCTTATTAGCTAATTTCTTCACTATAAAATGTAATTCTAATCTTCACTCTTTTTCATCCATTCACATCACACCAAATGTCTTGTACTTGTATGTAAACTATACTAATTGAGAAATAACTGCTGGCCTTTCGTTCTTTATTTATTTTGTTTGGGGGGGCGGGGGTTGACTGCCATTAACCGCAGTAAAATGCCTTTATGTGTTATATGGACATAATCAACCATGAATAATTCTTGTCTTTAAAAGGGACACTTTCCCTGACATGTGTTTTTCATCATATATGCCATGGTCATAAATTAAAGCGTATAAGGCATATTGCATTTAAATCATACAAGACATGGGTTAGGGTTAGATGTGACATTTTAACCCTGGGTAAGCTCACAACGTGTCACGATGCAACGTGTTGTGAGCTTGTCTGCTATTTTCAAAATATAAATAAAATGGGGGTTGGGGTCAAGAAATGTTTTGACAATTCTTATAACATATTGACAATATTGGCCTATAATGACATGGCTAAAATAGAGACGCCAGGGTTAATGTGGTTACAAGCTAAGGCCTGAGGTAGACATTATTTGTCAAAACCAGTTTCTATAAAAACAAATCACACTATCGAGGCTTTGAGCGTGCGACTGTTTCAGTTTTTTTTTTAAAGCTAAGGTAAACTACTTCACCATAAATTCCTAAACTAACTTGAAAAGGTTGACCCCTTTTATTTGCACTGAGCACTGGTGGTGTATTATCTTTCTGGTTGTCTCTTCTAAAACCACTCCTTTCACTTGTGGTCCACAGGAGATGTGTGACTTGATCCCAAATGACCAGCAGCACCTGTCGGCTAGGAGGGAGAGGAGAGACCAGCTCTTGATGGGCCTGGCCAAGCTGAAGAAGGAGCACCAGTGAGCCCAGGGTGAGACCTCCAGAGTCTGCAGTCTGCAGGACCGGCCACAGATAGGACCTAGAGGAGCATTAAGGATTGCAGAAAATTGTTGAGGATGATTTTCACTTTTGACGACTGCACAGTTGCAAGGGAAACATGAGACAACACAGTGGGACAAATGGAGGGCATGGGGGGGGGGGGGCATGCTGCAGTAGGGGCATCTCTGGTTCTCTGGTTTATTCAAGCCCACCTCCAATATTTATCAAATAATTTAATTCTATTCAGTGGTGGAAAAAATACTCAACCCCATTACTCCTGGTCAAATATTACTCCACTACAAGTGAAAAGCTATGCTTTAGTTTAAAGTAACAGTAAACATTATACAGTCAAGTACAGATACTTGAAAAATGTCCACCATTGAGGGTTGTTTTTGGCCCACCGAAGTGATTAGTGATTATTAGGGTTTCCTGTTGCACGCACACACACACACACACACACACACACACACACACACACACACACACACACACACACACACACACATCTCTGCCCCCACCTCCATGATCTGGGAAATTAAACCACAGTATCTCAGGGCACTTCCCGCAAATGAAGCCAGCTGTAATCAAGTTACTCAATTACACCGGAATCACCCCAATGGGAGCTCACTGCTTTAAAAGGGAATTAATTAAGTGAAAAGTTGACCGATTACTTTTTGGCTGAAAGGTGAATTCCTCCATTTTGTATTAACTTTAATAATCACATTTCATTTTTAATTGTAACAATAAAAATAAACCAATTTAAAAAAACAATCAATATTGCATGAATTTTTATGTGTGGAATGTGTTTCTCTCTGCAACAGCAAAAGACATTGTGACTTGCATTAGATGTGCTAATATGTTCTGCATGCGACTTGAAGCCTACCATGTAATTTCTACTCTTATGTTATAGCCTTCATTTCATGGTGGAGGCTGTTCTCCTTGTCATATGGCTGTACTGGCTCCCTTGTGACCAGACCACATGCATGTTTGGAGCTTGTAGGTGATGGCTTTTATCACCTAATCATTCGAGGATTGTGGTCAATTCAATGATTTACCAGGCCAAGTGGCGTAAATGGTGAATCACGTGTCCTCACAGTGGAGAATGACCGTAGGAGATTGCAGTTATCTTCAGTTTTTGTATATCTTTGTATCTTACCTCACCTGAAAAAAATATTACCATGTATTATTCTAAATGAACTAAGCTTGATCCATGGACGTGTAATGAGAAAACATTATTCACGATTAATGTCATTTCTTCACACAAATGCAAATTCAGTCCCCATAACTTTCATGTCCTACTCGGGATTCAAACCCAATTCTCCCCAGATACCCAAATGTATCTGGGTACAATTACGTTTTATTCATTGAAATAAGTTCTGAATTGCAGCTTTAACTGTTACAGTGATGTGATGTGAGTTTCTCCTTGGGCCCACCCAGTGGTGTAAAGTAACTACAGTAAGTAGGCTACATTTACTCAATTACTGTACTTAAGTACAATTGTGAGGTCTTTTTTACTTTACTTGAGTATGTCCAATTTTCAGTACTTTTACATCTACTTCACTACATTTCAGAGGCAAATACTATACTTTTATTCAACTTTTGACAACTTTAGTTACTATAGTTACTTTGTAGATTTGGATTATTATTACAAAACATGCATTAACCACTTCAGCCCTATTTAGGCCATTTTAAAATAGATTCTACAAGCTCACAAAGCCTCATGATGCCAGGCATTGTGAGCTTGTAGATCTGCTATTTTCAAAAGATTTTTATACATTTCATAGCCTACATTTGAAAACTTGTGAAAAGTATTTTTTTTATTCCGGACTTTTACTTGTAACAGAGTATTTCTACATTGTAGTATTGATACTTTATATTTACTTTTTAAGTAAAAAATGTGAGCACTTTTTGCCACCAACACAATGGCCCCTCCCCATAAAGAGGGATGACAGCCTTCACAGCGCGCAGGTGTTTCTCCCATAGACCTTAGAGCAGATCGCCGGGTTTCGGCCCTTATTACTGTCTGCCCCCCTGACCTGAACAGGTCTGTTTGAAGAGCCGAGGTCACTTGTCTTCAGATCAGATCAGATCAGACCAGATCAGATCAGACCACTAGAGAGGATTAAGTGGTTGAAACTTCATGGAAGCCTGCTAACAAACGCTGAATAAGGGCAACAGAGACAGGTGAGTGTTGCTCGGCCGCTATAAGCACTTTACTCTAATAACGAATGTTTAAGACAAAATAAATATATATAAAAAATAAATAAAAAAACGAATTAAATGTGTAGATATAATTTAAAAATAATAATATTCCGAATGATTGAGTTGACCAAATCAACCATAGCTAAACTGCTTTATCAAAACAAAATAGCCTACTCAACTTCTCTTACAACGTGCTATTTCATCAGGTTTTACAGGTTAAAATTGATTAGAACTCATTAGTAAATCACAAGTTTTAGATTTGACGTGCCTCATCCGCATACAGTCGGTGGGGTTTATTATTATTTCAGATTACAGATTATTTCTGTCTTCAAACTAGATCATGTTTTATTTTTTAAAGTTGTTTAGGCCGCGATGTGACAAACATTCCTCCAGTAACCGTTGTAAGAACTGAAGGAGAGACTGTATAGGCTTATAAAGAAAGAAAACCGAATGTTTTCATTTTGCCAATTAAATGGAAACATTCTGATTATGTGTTCTTTATCAGCACGCTAATACTGCTACAGCCAGTGAAAAAAAACATTTGAAATGTATAGCAGATCTACAATTGAATTAAGCTCAACAATGTGTCACATCGCAATGCATTTTGAGCTTGTAGATCGGCTATTTTCAAATGGCCAAAATGTATATAGTGCTGAAGTGGGTTATGTATGTTTTGTAATAATAATCAAAATCTACAAAGTAACTAGTAACTAGAGTTTTCAGATAATTGTAGTGAAGTAAAAGAAGAATATTTGGCTCTGGGGTGTAGTGGAGTAGAAGTAAAAGAACATTGAAAATACTTAAGAAAGTAAAAATACCGCAAAATTGCACTTAAGTACACTACTTGAGTACATGTACTTCGTTCCTTTACACCACTGTTAACTGCGTATAAAGAAAACGTTTTCATTTTGCCAAAATTATATTATTATAATAAATTATATTCTGTTTATTTGTCAGACTTTACTTTATCAGCATGTTAATAGGCCTACAACACGTTCCTCTTGTTTCCCAACATGATTTGGTGAAACAGGAGGAATGTGCAATGACCCCCCCAACATTTATTCAGTGGTTGAAAGTAAAAGTATCAATACTGCAATGTAGAAATACTTTACAAGTAAAAGTCAGGAATTCAAAATTAAAGTAATAGTAGAGTAAAAGTACAAAAGTATTGGTATCTTATAGTACCAAAAGTAGATAGTACTCATTATGCAGAATGTCCCATTTCACAAGTTTTCAAAATCTCTTGAAAATAGCAGATCTACAAGCTCACAAGGAAGCTTGTAGATCGGCTATTTTCAAATGGCCAAAATGTATATAGGGCTGAAGTGGGTTAGGCTACGTATGTTTTGTAATAATAATCAAAATCTACCCCCCAAATATTATTTGCCTGTCTGTGATGGTAGCGATTGAATTCTGCCAAAGTATAATCTGTAATATCCTCTATATTGGCTACTTCCCTTAAAAAAGGGTTTGTAGACCAGTAGGCTATACACACAGAAATACACACGTAAACAAAAAAAAAGAACGATGACAAAAAAGGAAACAAATAGAAAACGGGGAGGCCATGTCAGACACATTGAAGATAAACAAAAAGACACTATAATTTAAACAAGAGAGGGAGGATCACCCCCAGAGATGTCAGATCATGGCGCAAGTCTCACATGTGATTTACTAACTGATCCACCATCCCCTTCAACACAATGGCCAAAATAGTCTATAAACAGGGACCAAATAGAACACTTAAATCATACACTAGGACCTGTATGTCGCCATATGCCACCCAGCTTTTGTCGAGGTTTGCAGTCTATCCATTTCAACAATATATTTTTAGGATGCATAGATGTTCTGGATTGCATACTTAGAGTAAGAATCAACCTTTTGTTTTGTGTCTAATCTGTAGAGTAGTTTAAATTCAGCTTTCCATATTTAACTAGCTTGTTTCATCAATATCTCAGGTCATCAGTCCAGTTTTGGGGTATAAATGCATGAGGTTTCCCTGTATCAACTGTAAACAGTGTTCTCCGTCAAAGAAGCTTGATGACAAATGCCAGTATCTTTTCGGCTATTTAGAAAACGTCTGATCTGGATATATTTCTTACACATCAAATGAAAGTAGTGTTTTCTTTTCATATAAATGTCAGTAGAGAAATCTATGTTGCGCCACAATGGCGCGAGGGAGAATAATTGTCAACCCAGTCCTTCCATCATTCTCATTATCCCGCCAGGCTTTAATAGTTGTGTTAATAATCATATGTCACCAATACAAGGTGTAGCCTTCTTAAGTTTTTGAAGTAAAGGAGAGACCCCATACGGACTGGTTAACCTGAAAGGATTCTAAGACAAGCCATAGAGATTTGCTGTAATTTTTAACCCAGTCAACAATGTAACATAGTTGTGAAGCACTTTGGTAGGGCCTAACATCTGGGATTGAAAGACCACCTTTTTACCTGTGGTTTTCGAAGTCATTCCTTACTCATCATACAGGGTTTTTCTTTTCTTGGTGTGCGTGTGTATGTACAGTATATGGACTGTATATAAACCCTTACAGGACTCTCTCAACAGAGCTCCCATAAAGTTCTACAAATCCCCATATGCTTACAGATATGATGTTCTAATGTATCCTTATTTGCTTTTTAATGTGTTAATTACTCAATAGCAGGGGTAGAGATGTTCTGATGCCATTCATTACCCGATTTGTTGGGTTTAAATTTAAAACAGAAGTCCCTAATGACTGTGTTTCTCTTTATTTATGTTTCAGCTGTCCAGCATTGTTTGAAATCATCGAATTGGGGGGACCATAATACCCTCCCTGAGTATGGGGGGGCTGTGAACTTTGTAGGGATTAGATTAGAACCAGACTGATATGTCACATTTTGAGCTTGTAGACCGGCATTTTTTATGTTCTTAATTTTTTTTTAAAGTGGTTAATACATTCAAATTGATTGGAAAACGTAACTTTTTTTTTTTTTTACAAAATATTAGTTTAAACATCTGTAATAATCGGTGGGCTAGGACTCTCCAAAATCGGGATGGGCATCGGCCCCACAAATCTGGCATCGGTCGGTTTTGTTGTTTGAAACTTTTATGAAGAAGCATTGAAGCTCACTCTACTCTGTGTTTTATGCCCCTCCAGGTGGTGTACAGTAAGCATCTGGGCTCCTCCGCATCACAGTCACCATGAGCTGGGGGCAGCTTTATACCATGCTGGCGGGTGTGAACAAGCACTCCACCAGCCTGGGGAAGATCTGGCTGTCCGTGCTCTTCATCTTCCGCATCACCATCCTGGTGCTGGCCGCCGAGAGCGTGTGGGGTGATGAGCAGTCGGACTTCACCTGCAACACACAGCAGCCCGGCTGCAAGAACGTGTGTTACGACCACTTCTTCCCCGTGTCGCACATACGCCTCTGGTGCCTCCAGCTGATCTTCGTGTCCACGCCCGCTCTCCTGGTGGCCATGCACGTGACATACAGGAATCGGGGGGACAGGAGGACCTTGTTGGCAAATGGCAATGGCGGTGAAAAAAAGGTCACAGACCTCGACCTGGAGACACTGAAGAGGCGCCGGCTGCCGATCACCGGCTCACTGTGGTGGACCTACACCTCCAGCCTGTTCTTCCGGCTCATCTTCGAGGGCGGGTTCATGTACGCACTGTATTTCCTCTACGACGGCTTCCAGATGCCACGGCTGGTGAAGTGTGAGCAGTGGCCCTGCCCCAACAAGGTGGACTGCTTCATCTCGCGGCCGACGGAGAAGACGATCTTCACCATCTTCATGGTGTCGTCGTCCGCCATCTGCATGGTCCTGAACGTCGCCGAGCTCAGCTACCTGGTGTCGAAGGCGCTGATGAGGTGCTCGGCGAGGGCCAACAGGAAGCGCCCGGCGTACAGCCACCACCCAGACAGCGTGACCCCGGAGAAGGCCCTGCTGCAGAACAGAAAGAACGAGATGCTACTGTCCTCCTCCACTGACTCGTCCAGCAACAAGGCCTTGTGAGGACGGACGGACGGACGGACAGATGGATGGATGGAGGGATGAATGGATGGATGGATGGATGGATGGAAGGATAGATGGATGGAGGAGATGCAGCACTCAGTGGTGTAGTAACTTAGATTCTAGTGGAGGAAGAGGCAAGCCCCATTTACCATGATTGTAGTACGTATCTTCAAAACACCTTAATTTCAATAGAGTTTAGACATGTCGCTCTTTAACTGGCCATTTGAATGATCACAAATTATACTACAGTAGTTCAGGCACAGTACAGCTTCTCTTGTCTGCCCTGTCCTTTCAGACAGCCTGATTCCACCCGCTTCACAAGACAATATCATCTAACAAGGCTTAAGCTAACAGTTTCACTAATGTTAACCAATGTTTCATACAATGCAAGGCAAAGGGGAAAGAGCTTGATGAAATAATAGTTGTTGTTTTTTGTCTTAATTTATTGATCACAGTTTGGAGTTGCTTGAATGTCTAAACAGCTTAATCTGGCCAAGTAGGGTGAGCAGTCAGGTTGTCAACCACAGAAGTATGGGCCTACAGTGACATCTAGCGGTTCACTTCAGAGCCTGCAAGAGAATACAGGAGTTTTTTTTCCCCCAGCTGTTTGTTGTGGTATGGAAGAAGATCCTGTGTGCCTTTGTGATTTGAGCGGACATTTAGTTTTGAATGTGCCTTAGTGCAAACATCTTTAAGACCAAGACATCTAGACAAGCTGTATGCTGCAATATTACTTCAACAATAGAAGTTTTAATCACTGTTGTATTGAATCAAATAACTGTTGAAATGTATTGAATTCCGAGATCTTTTTATATAGTTTAAAGCGAGTTTATTTGAACTCTTAGGTTTTGAGCATTTTTATTATTATTAGTTTTTTGTAATTTTTTATACAACTAAGCACCAAATAGCCTACCTGGTCAGGTGCTCCATGGAACGATACTATGAATACAACCAACAGGGTCAAACCTAAACCTGTATCACTAAGAAGGCTTTGTTATTTGGGTACTGCACATAACTGGTTTTCTAGAAACATGCAAACTGAAGGAAATTTTCTTATTATTACCTGAACCAAACAAGTACAAATTATGTTGTTTTCATGACCCTCCTTGGTCTGGTAACCGCTTAAGCTGTATTTTCCACAAAAGAAAATTGAGAAAAAGACTGTATTTAAAAATGGTTACGGTCATTCACCACACTTTGCATATTTGTCGTAAATGCATAGTGGTCAGTCAACACTCAAGGTTTCCTGGAGGATGGCAAGGAGACCTTTGAACAGATTTTTTTTTAAAACAAATCTGTTAATTTTCTTATAGCAACGTTATAGCAATCTCCAAACGATCTGTTGGCATAAACATTTTAAGTATTTATGTAGAGTTTACAGTACAAGTCATTAAACAGATCTAATTGTTACTAGTTTTAACTAAGTATGAAGAGTTTTGTTCTAAAAGGAGACAGGCACAATATGAAGAAAAAGAAACTTGCAGACGTTTTCTAAATGTTATCAGGTAACGATCATCCTTTGTCTACAAAATCGTGACACTTTAGTGGACTGAATGTTATATGTTTCTACTTACTGGTTGTGAGGTACCAACTGATCTCACCTGGTGGTACCAGTAAGATGAACTGAAGGAAATAATAATTGATAATTGTATTTTAATAAGAGAGATTGTCTTCCATTAATGAATGAAGGACTGTTTGGTGCACTCTGACACCAGCTAGTGGTGACAGAATGAACTTACAGTATACGTTTTTGTTTTTTGTGTGTGTGGTAATTATTGTTTTGTGGTCTTGTGTTTATGAACACCTCTGTGTAGTGCTTACTGACTACAGCTTGTGACATCACAATAATGAACATGAAAGGAATCATTATTTAATTCTTGATTATTTGAAACAATCACTTTTCAACAGAATGAACTGTTTTGGAATCAAATCCACAGGGACAATGTACTGTAAATGAAGAACTTAGTTTGTGTAGACTAGAGTAACTACCCCAGCTGGCAATATCAGATTCCAGCTTGTGCCTTATTATAGCCACTGTACTGATCCCCCTTTTCACACACACACACATGCGCACACTTTATGAGAGGAACCAAGGCTGATCTTGAGGTGAAATGTATTTGTCCTCCATTCATCCAGGAATAGCCAACTGGATTAATTGTTTCCACATACTGTTTGGAGAGAAAGTAAAGCACGTCCATATGTTGCAGTGACAGAAGTAGAACCAAAACAACATCTAAAATATGCACGCTGCAAAAAAGAAGGATGAATTGTTGATGTGGTGTGATCATAAGAAAAAAGTATTGTCCAAGAAGCCATGTCAATGTTTGACATGGAAAGTATCAGCTGCAAAACTGCATAAGTCATACTGTCACATACAGTATGTTAATGTGTACTGATGCTAGACTAAACAAAGAAGAGTCACACTCTAAAGGCTGTTTTCTTTGTGCTAAAGTTTTATATTTTATAAACATGCTGGATGAGAGCCAAATGATATTCATGAAGAGGCCTTAAAATGTAAGGCCAATAATGATTTTTTTTTCTCTTTTTTATATATAAAACAGCTTTTGAACAGCCAGCTTTCTAACCATGAAGTGAAGAAATTAAATGAAGAAATTTAAATGTGACAATTGTGTTTTATACCATTCTTGTTGTTGCTGTTCTTTCATTATTATGTGCACTTTGACCCCCGGATTTTCCTGCTCTTTAAGATGTTTGATAAATTGTTGGGAAAAAAAACAAATGACTGTGTGGTTTATTGTGTGCGTGCGTGCGTGCTTGTGGTGCATTGTGTGAAGTTGAAATGATTGAGACCTTTGGCTTTCTGCAGCCAAGTCATGGAGGGGGGGGGGTGGGGGGGTTGTACGCCAATTAGCTTGCTGACTTGATTGCCATAACACGATCTGCCTACAATGGAGCTCTACGATCATGCTCCCGTTTCATATTTCTATTTTTACGCTCGATGAATTTGTCCAATATAGGCTAATCGGAAAGGCCTCGTCGCTCAGGGCCCCCAGCCCAGCCACGGCCCATGCTTTCTAAATAACGTTTCTTAATGATAAGGGGCTCACAGGGAGACTGTTAGGTTGAGTGATGACTTTTGGAAGTTGACACAGGGGGCGTGGCGTGGAGCCGGGGACCGGGGGGTGATGACTCTCAATTCACTCATGCATGGTGACACAATGTGACAGTCGCGATGGCTGGGACCGGGAGGCAGCAGCAGTGTTTGACGGATGAGCCTCATCTCCAAGTTATGATCCGCCTCCAAAAACTACACTGAAGAGAAAACCGAAAAGGAAACACAAAAAAAATTACAACTGCTTCTTTACGCAAGTTTGGCCGATCAGACCCACCTTCCAGAAGTTTGATCGTTTAAAAAAACAAAGAGTTTGGTAAGCTGGCAGAGGTGCCAGGTCTGGGGGGCAGAGGGGTAGAGGGTGATCTCTACCTTGGGAGGTCTGAATGCTCCTCGACGCTCTCAAAATGTGCCACCAATGGCAGATGGATATTGCTTTCAGTGTTTGAGTGTGGCATCTTCGGTCTAAAGGTATGACAAAAAACTACAGTGTGTGAACATTTTCCTGACATTCCATCTGTCCTGTGAAAGTTTTGATGGAGGATCCACTGTAATAACAGTCAGACTAATGTAATTAAAACCACTAATGCTATAATACGTTTATGTAATCAGGCCCCATGATCAACTATTGCCATAATAGTTCCAACAGAGTGTCACACAAAAGCATGACAAAGGTTGGCATGTTAAAAGGCAGTCAGTGGACACTCTGGCACACTCTGTATTGTCAGAGTGGAAGGTATGTCTTTGTATTTGAACTTGGCTCTGGCCAATTCGGTACTGTTTACTTTACATTTAACATTAGAGGGCAGAATTTAAGTGTTATGATAATGCATACATACTAAATAGGCTAAAGGATGTGATATTGAGTGTAGTCCATTTATTGTTTGCTGCAAATGACAAAGTCAATGATAAAGACCAAATAATGTCATTTACTACTGTATAAGACAAATATGTATGATAATAAAAACATATTTCCTAGTTCTTTAATGGGTTTATTTCCTTTAATCAGCCCTATACTCTTAGAAGTTTGTACAGTTCACTCAATAGTTCAAACTTATCCAAACATGGATGGTTAAAAAAACAGTCTTATTTAATCACGGAAATATGCATCATTGACACAAGGATTAATATATCTTAAATATGAAAAAAACATAATTTCATATTTTATTTCTAAATGTAGGTCTATTTCTTAAACTATGCTTATTGCAACATTCTGAATAACGTTTTGAATCAGTTAGTATAACAGAAATACCAACTTTATCAAAATGTCTCCAAATAACGAAAATAACCGATCTGCAAGCTCACAACACATCACATGGCGACACGTTGTGAGCTTGTAGATCGGATATTTTGCTATTTGTGTTGTGAAGTATATATAGCGTTTAAGTGGTTAATGCTGGTAAATACTGCTTAATTTATTAATGGCTTGTGTTTTCCTTTCTTCTAGGTGTCATACATATTGTGAACACTAGTCGATGGAGTTATTACCTTTAACACAAGAACATTTTAGTAAGTTTCTCCTCTTTTCTGTGTGTGTGTGTGTGTGTGTGTGTGTGTGTGTGTGTGTGTGTGTGTGTGTGTGTGTGCATGTGCGTGCGTGCGTGCGTGTGTGCGTGCGCACGCGTGCGTGCGTGCATGCGTGTATGCGTGCGTGCGTGCGTGCGTGCGTGTGTGTGTGTGTGTGTTTGTGTGTTTTGCACTCGCCGTGTGAATGCGTTCTGGTGATAGGTATTTACTGGCATGTTCACGTGCATAATGTTCACAACACCATAATACACAGATAACAAAAGCTACTTCTAACTATACTCCAAACATAAAAGGCACAACATTTGTGAGAGATGTCTGTAAGAGCAGATGGCAGATCATTTGAAATGTCTGTTACTGTAAGATCTAGTTTTCCGTTATCTTGGTTCGTTTCACGTATTACTATTTTTCAACAAGCAGACGTTTGTTTGCAATATTGCACAAGCAGCATAATATAGTGAGTATCTTCTTTCATTATGTACTGGGTATTTGATTTCTGATTAATATGATCTAAAGTCATCATTACATATAGCTGTTTGGACTAATAAACAAACACAGAGGCGCTTCCATGGAACTGTTGTTGTTTTTTTCATCATCACAAATCTAGTCTAAAGTCATGTTGTGAAACAGAAAAGGCATTCACTTTTTAAATACTATCTGTCTTTGAAGAATGTTTCTGGTATTGTTATTATATTTTGGGATATGAGTTAAACTCAATACAGAGGCGATTCTGTTCCTAATGAGAGTAACATCATTAGATTTTGTGTGTGTGTGTGTGTGTGTGCGTACGTGCGTGCGTGCGTGCGTGCGTGCGTGTGTGTGTGTGTATGTCTATCTGGCTGTCTGTCTAGTGTAAGTGTGTGTTTCTGGTGTGTGCAAGCGTGCATGTGTGCGTGCGTGCCAAACCAGAGCCCCATCTCTGCTAACTGCTGTTTTTGAACATTATAATGTTGATCTCAGCACATGCCTGCTGGGCAGCGGAGCGAACAGGTGAGAGAGGGAGAGACAGAGAGAGGGAGAGACAGACAAACAGACAGACAGACAGACAGACAGACAGACAGACAGACAGACAGACAGACAGACAGACAGACAGACAGACAGACAGACAGACAGACAGACAGACAGACAGACAGACAGACAGACAGACAGACAGACAGACAGACAGACAGAGAAAGAGACAGACAGTGAGACAGAGAGGCAGAGAGGGAGGCAGAGAGAGAGATAGAGAGAGACAGAGAGACAGATAGAGAGAGAGAAAGAGAGGGAAAGAGACAGTCAGACAGACAGAGAGAGAGAGAGAGAGAGAGAGAGAGAGAGAGAGAGAGGGGTTTGTATGTGGCAGTGAGAGAAAGAGAAAGGGAGAGTGAAATATTGTTCGCTCAAACACCTGCTCCATACAGTACATGAATCACGGCCTCCATAAAGTGCTGCGCTTTGGCTTTCCAATTGTTATCGATAACCGCTCACACACAGTAAATTCCCCAGTGTTAATTTAACTCTGAGAGTGTGAAAAATGACACATTTGTACCCTTTCAGAGTTAAATTAACACCAAGGTTGCTGTGCAAATGGATGCCTGCAGCTGTCTATGAGGATTCTGTTTTACTTGCTGTGCAGCCTTATAATGCAAAACAGAACCCAAAAGTAGAAACATGTCAGAGTGTAATCAACATCGTCAGTTCAGTTTTCATGTCTGGGTTGTTCCTGCAGGTAGATTGTTTTGGTCCAGACTAAGACCAGACCGGTCTTGTATGATGTTCCACACTGTCAGAGACAACTTTTACCAACTATGGTTCTGTCCAATATATCATTGCTGTTGAAACCTTTTGTGCACCTTTTGTGCAACCAATGGGCAAGTCTAAAACCTCATATCGCGATGCAATGCATTGTGAGCTTATAGATCTGATATATATATATAATTATATATATATATATTTATTTATTTTTCCGCCTTTGATGACATACCAATATAGGGTATATCATTTCCCTCTGTCTTCCCCGTTCATTCGCTCGCCTTCTTGTCGTTCACTGCAGCGTGTCCTCTCTCTCTCCCTATAGGCTAGAAATCTTGAAGCATGGGCGATTGGAGCTTTCTGGGGCGGCTGTTGGAGAACGCTCAGGAGCACTCGACGGTCATCGGGAAGGTGTGGCTGACCGTGCTCTTCATCTTCAGGATCCTGGTGCTGGGCGCGGCGGCCGAGGAGGTCTGGGGCGACGAGCAGTCGGACTTCACCTGCAACACGCAGCAGCCCGGTTGCGAGAATGTGTGCTACGACGAGGCCTTCCCCATCTCGCACATCCGCTTCTGGGTGCTGCAGATCATCTTCGTGTCCACGCCCACGCTCATCTACCTGGGCCATGTGCTGCACATCGTGCGCATGGAGGAGAAGCGCAAGGAGAAGGAAGAGGAGCACCGCAAGGCCACCCGCTTCCAGGAGGAGAAAGAGCTCCTTTATAGAAACGGAGGAGGGGACGTGGGGGGAGGAGGAGGTGGCGGAGGAGGAGGAGGGGGAGGAGGAAGAGGCAAGAAGGAGAAGCCACCAATAAGAGACGAGCACGGCAAAATCCGCATCCGAGGCGCCTTGTTGCGCACCTATGTTTTCAACATCATCTTCAAGACCCTGTTTGAAGTGGGATTCATTTTAGGCCAGTATTTCCTGTATGGCTTCCAGTTGAGGCCCCTGTACAAGTGTGCGCGGTGGCCTTGCCCCAATACAGTGGACTGCTTCATCTCCCGGCCCACTGAAAAGACAATTTTCATCATATTTATGCTTGTGGTGGCTTGCGTGTCCCTTTTGCTGAATTTGTTAGAGATCTACCACCTGGGCTGGAAGAAGGTCAAGCAGGGCATGACGAACGAGTTCGCCCCCGACCGCCGCGCGTCCCCGCGGCGGGCCAACCTCGGTGAGCCCGAGTGCATCGTGGCCTCGGGCTCCAGAACTGCCCCGCAGGGCCTGCAGAGCTTCCCCCCCGACTACACGGACGTGACGTCGGCGGGGGGCGGGGCATTCCTGTCGCCCGTGGTAGCGGCGGCACCGGGCCCGCCCGCCGCCGCGGGGGACTTCAAGATGGAGGAGTTCCGGCAGCTGCGGCAGGACGAGGAGGAGGGGGAGGAGGGAGAGGAGGCGGCGGCGGGGGGCCTGCGCCAGCCCTCCGCCCCCCACCACTACTACATCAGTAACAACAACAACCATAGGCTGGCCGCACAGCAGAACTGGGCCAACCTGGCCACCGAGCAGCAGACTCGGGAGATGAAGGCCACCTCCCCCTCCCCGTCCCCGTCGTCTGCCTCCTCCTCCGCCACGGCGAACACCGCTGCTGCCGACAACGAGCAGCCGTACCCGGGTGACGGCGGCGACGCCCCGCTCCTCCTCCTCGCCGCCGGTCCCGGCGCCGACGGCAACGGTGCCGACGGCAACGGTGCGGGCCCGGGCGGCAGCAGCGGCTCCGACGGCGGAGGCTGGGGTGGCGGGGGAGACGGGAAGAGCGAGCGGGAGGAGAGTCAAATGACCACCACAACGGTGGAGATGCACGAGCCCCCCGTCACGGTGGGCACAGACCCACGCCGGCTCAGTAGAGCCAGCAAGAGCAGCAGCATAAGGGCCAGACCCAACGACCTGGCGGTCTAAGTAAACACCTGATCCCCCCCTTGCACACACACACACACACCACACGCACCCCATCGATCCATAAACACCCCCACAACTTCCCCCATACTGCCCCCCCCCCCCCCCAACCAACCAACAACCAACGCAACCCCCCAGACATACATTCTCGATTCTTTACACAAAATAAGCATAAAGGAAACAATAACAGAGAATAACACGAGGCAAGGCGACTCAGGCAGGAAAGATGAAACTGGGGGTTTCAATGAAGCTGGAAATGAGTGGATTACCAGTAGTTGAGATATTAGTGCAATCGGTGAGTTGTCCAGGCTAACTTTGTCGTTAGGTGGTCTTAATCACGCGCACAAAGTGTGATCGTGCAATGCTAACAAGCCAGTTGGATCCACGGACAGTGTTGGACAGAACAGAGGACATTGTGTTTGTTATCGTACCAGATTAACACAGAGACATGCAACCGTTGTTAGGTTTGATTTAGGTTAACAGGGCGATCTCAAGTTTTTTGTTTTTCTTTTCTCGATAATTTTTCTCTTTTTGTTGAACCTAAGAAGACTTATTTATTCCCTTTAAGAGTGATCATGTACATTTGTGAGGTCATCGCAAAGGCACATAGCTGACAACCGCCAACGAATAAACTACCACGTTCTGATGTGGGAGAAGCACAGGCACTTGGAATTGTTGTCAACCCCACTCATTGGATGTATAGTGTGTTCAGTACAACCAGTCATACATGCATGCATCAGGTCAATTCATTTGCAATGTGAGCAGAAACCAGCAGCACTCACACGCTGGAGAACCACAGTACTGTGTCAAAGGTGACACCGTTATGACTGCTTGTCCAACAAAATGACCTTTGACATTGGAGTGCCTGCTTCTTCTGTGACACTTCCTGGATTTTGCCACATATAATGGCTGTTGTTGTTTTTAAATAACATATTTCATTCAGGAAGTGGTTTTTAAACCAACATTGACTGTGTTGTGTACTTGATGGATACAGTACATGTAAAACCTACAACTCACCGATTCACTGAACTGACCTGGTTGTACCCATCATCCTTTGTGTTGCCTCACACAGAGGCAGAGAAAGATTTGTGCTAAGAGGGAATGGAAAGGATTCAATTGATTTAATATTAGGCACAACGGCTGCCCTCGTCCTATTTCTCTCCTAGAAGTCCTTAGAACACACGGACGTGTACTGTCTGTATACACAGCAGTGAAGGGAAATGGGTCATGGCTGAAATTATACCTGAGAGTCCTAGCTATTCTCCGGGTTTCTACAAAGGCTTCTCCATCCTGCCGTTCGATTTAACACAGTTCAAATTGAAATTAGAACTGTGTCTGCCTCTGCTAAAGCGACATACAGTAACAAATGCTCTACAGCTTCACAGAATTTATACTGTACAACGTTGATTTTGGATTCATACATCAGGCAAATGTGATTGAACTAAATGAGGACACCATCTAGTGAATAGATTAGTGATATTTTTTTCTCAGCGCATTCGAAAACAAGCCAAAGCTATCTAATTAGACTTTGAAACTACTGAGTTTTTATTGAGATGGTTGGCGGTTAGTGTTGCCATCGAAAAACACTTTAACCTTTTTAAATCATTGCAATCTTAATGTTGAGAGTGTCTCTTTTTGAGTTGAAAGCTCTCACTTTCACATGCTTACATGTGCTTCATCCTTGATTTCATTCTGAAAAGTGCTATTTTTTTAAAGACTGAATTGAGCTATACTCATAAATTGCATACCTGTAGTAGTCGGTTTGTGCTTGCTAAAGAGCTTAAAAAAGGACAAAAGACCTGGCATTGGACGAGTATCCAAACGCCAGGGCGCATGAGCCCAGTGGCTTCTTTTTCGTTGTGTTCATCTCGATCCTTAGAGATCTCTAGAAATCTAAACCCACTTTAAACTGACATGGCTTGTTGTCTGACAGTATTCTGTCCCTTGGATGTCAATGTGCTATTTGGTCAATTCACTGCCCAGGCACTTATTTTCAAATGCTGGTGACACTTTACTTTTACATTGACCTTATTCCAGTGTGTTAACTTCTGTATTCATCTATGGGAAAGTATCTATGGGAAAGTACTAAATAATTATGTATATCATAAAGTTCTGTAACTATTGATAAAGGTGTAACAACACATTGTAATTAGGCCTATGTTTGGGTATGTGTTGTTGTCATACCTTTATGTCATCGGAAATCTTTCGTTAAGTACTAACATGGTATTATGACGTTCCTAGATACTAATACACAGGTTAACACCCTGCAGTAAAGCATTTTTTTAAGTAAAGTGCTACTGGTTTTCTCGTTAATTTTAAGAAAGGTTAGAAACTGATACCTATACCCATATGGACAAAACATTTCATTCTGCGTCCTATTTCAGACATTTACCAGATGGTTCAATATCAAGCATTCAATGCAAACTGGAACAAAGAAAGCAGACCATGCAACTTGTCATGTATACAGGCAGCCTTTCCCCATCCGTGTTCATCGTACCGAATGACATCAAAAGATCTTTGTTATCTGCTTTATGATCTTTTTTTTTTTTTTTTTTGGTTCTTAAAGTTTACATTTTAGTAGTTAACGATTTGCACATTTAGGCAAAGTAATGCTGTTTCATGATGCTAACATTGGTGGTAGTAGTAGAGAGAGAGCAAGACATCAAAGCTGCCAATCTCATAATCCTCAAAGGAAAAAAGAAAATGTCTTAAAACGGTAAAATGCAGCAGCTCTTCACACCAAAGACGAGTAAAGAGAATAATAATTTGAATGTAGGGATACAAAACGTGTTCATTGTGTGTTTCTTTAAAACTCACGAGTCTGAAACTTCTTCCAGCAAGTTTGAAGACAAAAAAACAAAAAACAAAAAACAAAAAAACAACGAGAGAGAGATAGAGGAGTATTTTCTGTGTGTTCACCCAGTGCTTTCACTGTGTTCTCACAAACTCAATGAGACTCTAGTTAGACTGTCATATCGACTCGCTCTTCTGTTGCGAGAGTGTTAGCTGGGTAGCTGGCCTTTTCAGCCTAATTTATACTCTGCAGAACGACTGTGTCGCTTGCCTAAAATAACTGATCTTCAAGCTATGAAATATAATGTAACTTGAGCGTCAGTCCTTTTAGGCACTGTCGTGCGATGGGGTGTAAATTAAGCATTCCTTTCCTTCCCCGGCATGCAACCTCCCTGACAGTCTGTATCGTTTGAAGTTGCCTGCACAAAAAGACCCCCTTCACCCTTCCCCCATCTCACATACACACACACACGCACGCGCACGCACGCACGCACGCACGCACGCACACGCACACGCACACGGACACGCACACACACACACACACACACACACACACACACACACACACACACACACACACACACACACACACATGCTCATGTGCACACGACACATACACACATATACATACACACACACACACACACGCACGCGCACACGCACATGCACATGCACACACACACACACACACACACACACACACACACACACACACACACACACACACACACACACACACACACACACACACACACGGCCCAGTGAGTTCTCAAAACTCTCTTCTTCGCAACTCATGCAGAGCATGATATCTCTGGCTAGTCAGAGTGTAAACGCAAACCATCTCACAACGACGATGCTCGGAACAGCAAGCCGTTTTCCATGCTGTCTTAAATAAGAAGTGCCTTGTGTATGAATGATGAATATTTTGTAAGAACAAGTTGATGTAAATGTTAATTTACCTCAAATGTTTACAAAACTGTTACTAAATAAACTTTTTTGTACCATATTGCTGTCATTGTGGGGTGTTTATCTTTTTCTTTTTACTTTCCCTGCAGACTTTGTTGAAGAAAGAATCAATGCTATTGGATCATGAGAGATCCAATGCACTTTATGCACTACAGGCTTTAACTTTGAAGCCTCTAATATTACACCCATTATGATTACTAGTCCATTACCAACAGGGGCATCAAACTCAGGTAGATGGATCAGGGTACAGTATGTTGCATCTAGCTGTGAGTTCCCTATAGGCTCAAATCAAGGCAAATGTTCCTATTAAACAGAAACCCAGACAGGATGTAACTTGTTGTCACCAGCCTTTCCGGTGTCATAAACCGTGGCCGTCATCCCAGGATCATCATCACCATCGGGTACAATCAGTGTTTGAACAGCTACAGTAAATGTGTCCCGCCCCAACATTCACAAATCATCTGTAGCATTTTGCGATGTGGAGGAACTCCAACCTGGTAAACACACCCAAGTGCCCTATGGTCTCTCTCGGGTGGAAACCTCATTATGTCCAAAACTGTTACTTTTCAGGGTTCAAATTCATAATCATTTACGAAAAAGACAAAAAGGTAGATTAGAATATGGAGAAAAGAGGTTTCTGCCCGACAGCAGTGCTATAAACAAACACATTAGAAGTCGAGGCTTCCAGAGCATTGCATGTATAACTACATTTAGAGGACGACGTTATACAGTCAATACATTATGTCGTCGCTGTCTCGCAGAAACCTCTTATCTCCATATTCTAACTTTTTGTTTTTTCGTCAATGAATGCCCTACTTGATCATGCTACAGCGTCACACAAAAGTATCAAAAGTAGCGTTTTAAGCTTGTAGATCTGCTACTTTCGCAATTTTTTTATTTGAATCCTGAAAAGTACCAGTTTTGGACATTTTGCATGAGGTTTCCAACCAACAGAGACGATCCTACATACTCAGACAGCTTTTTCAGCAGTTCAACAGTCATTTCCATAGACATATATTTTTTTAAGCAACTGACAGGACTAGTATTTAGTTATGGATGAATATGTAAACAGTAATATGTTGACTAAATATCTGAAGTTGCCCCAAATCTGTTGCCCTTTACTGCACGTATTTTTTTTCTAAATGGCTAGATTGTTTTTTATTTTCTATGTACAGAAATGTCTCCTTTTGACAAATAAATAAATACATAATATCTTCAGTGCCCCAACTTTCTTTTTAGAGAAAATCCCTTAAGAGGTTTAATCCTAGCATGCATCTATTTTTATTTATTTATTTAACAACCAGAGATAGCAAGAGCTGCTTTGACGTTTGAACTTGTTGACCCCAAGTTTATCTTCAGGGCAGCCTACTGGTCCAAAAACACCATCCAATATTGCATTTGTATGTCGCATTAATTGTAGTTTATTAGGTGAAATGAATGCAATACAGCAGAATAATAGTTTTTGCCTTATACTGTGCCTTATAGCGTGAACTTGAGAGCAGCAACCACAGGGGATTTATTCCAATCCACTAAGAGGCATCTCAATTTGACAAAGTTAGTTACTAGTTCATCAGTGATTTAACAAGCATTGCTTCCACTATTATCCATCTATTAGTGTGAAAGACACTTCATGCTACCAGCTCCATAGGTAGGCTAATATTACTACTCGATAGGCAACACAAACATCTCCCATTAGCTAAGATCGGCAATTTTGTGTGAAGAATATATTTTTACTATTTTGACAGCTAGAAATGTATAATTTAAAAGTGTGCAATTCATTGGTCCATACTCATTTTTAACTTTTTTATTATTTTTTAAGCCTTTATTTGACAGGTACAGTTGAGTGAGTGACATGCAGCAAATGGTCCGGCCTGCCGGGAATCAAACTGGGGTCAGGCATTAGAGCGTGTGTGGTATGTACCCTAACCATTTGGCAATCAGGTTGTCCCAGTTTTTGAATGCTTTTTAACAGGGCTACTTCTCAATAGATGAAAATATGTTTGGCTTTTGTTGACAAACACTCCAGTTATTACTGATGACATGATGTTTGATTGCTAAGGCCAGCCCAATAATGTCACTAAGCATACAGGTACAAGAACCTAAATGCAATTTTGTGAGGTCCACACACAGTACTCAGCTACAACAACAACGATATTAGTCATAATAAAACATAATTAATTCACTGTGAGTGAATTGCTTTCCTTCATACCTTTACATTAGGCTACTGTGTAGTGATATATAGCCTATATATATTGAACAATGCCGACACATCACCAGTGATGAGCTAATATGCTAACATGAGATTTGTGTGGAAATGTTGTTGAGCTGTGATTGGCATAGCAGTGTCAATTGAGTGCTAATGTATCTGAGCTGTGATTGGCATAGGAGCATCAGCTGAGCCTAAGCTCTGTAGTTCAGTATGATTGGTCTTCGTTTGAGGGGACTGCGATTGGTGTAGCAGAGTCAGCTAAACTGTGTAGTTTGCTGTGATTGGTCTGATTTTGTTGGAACATACAGATGGTCTACTCAGGGGACATACTGTACATACATACGTAAGTACGTACAGTACATACATGTATACCAAATTAGAGAGGACACATGTACAGAACCTATCATCGCCATTAGGAGTGATGGTAGCTTTCTCAGGACCTTCTTTACACTCTTTGACACACACACACACACACACACACACACACACACACACACACACACACACACACACACACACACACACACACACACACACACACACACACACACACACACACACACACACACACACACACACACACACACACACACACACACACACAGACACAGACACACACCCATCCCTCCACCTCTCACCCGGCAGCCCCCAGCTCACTCATTCACTCTGCATTCCATCGGAGGATGTGAGAATGTGACATTGAGCCACGGCCAGAGAAGCAAGATGGAGTGAAGAGACGGTACCCACGATTCCATTTCATACACACATGATGGCCTAATTAAAGTACAGTAAGGCGGCTGTGTCAGTCTTAACACCTAAGATGAAAACATTTATCACAAACTCGCCCTGCGCTGTTACACTACGCCTGCCTGTTGATTTGTAACACTGTGAGGGACACCATGCCACTTTACTGCTGCTGGGAAACCTCATTCAATTGTTAACACACAGTTGACATAATGATTGCACACTTTAGCGGGTGACTCCTATCCAGACAAAAGTACAAAGAGTGCAACAGAAAAGGAATCATCTGTTTCAGACCTAAATGAGTCAAAGTATCTAAGTAACGACCTGAAAAGGTAACCGGAACGCTCTGGCCAACGGCGGACCACGATGAGTGGAACGCTCACTCCCAGCGAGGTGGACCACTCGGCCCGCTTTAGAACAGACAGCCCCTAATATTATGTTAGGAAGTAATTTAAAAGGCATCATGAGAGGCATCACCGAGCAAGCCGTTAGTCGCCATGCCGAACATTGCGAAGTCTGCTTCAGCCGACTCAGCGCCAGAATCATGAACTCTTGATTGAAAGATTTACCCTTAAAAATCCTCTCTCTCATAACGCAGTGGTTCTCAGACTTTTTTATAACAAAGACCCCCAAATTGATATGTATTTGGCCACGGATCAACATCTGAAAAAATGTTGTGCCAGGGACTCCCATACAAGATTTATGTTTCAAAATTTGTCAAGATTTGGTGAATATAGCAGATGAACAAGTTCACAATGTGTCGCTTTGCGATATGTTGTGTGAGCTTGTAGATCGGCTAGTTTCAAATAGCCGGTGTATTATAGGTTAAAAGGGTATAGGGTTAAAGTGGTTAAACAGATGTTGATGCTATATTAACTTATTTAGCTGGGGACCCCCTGGAACCCCCCCAAGGACCCCTGGGGGTACCTGATCCCAACTTTGAAACCACTGTAACATGTGTATTCACTTGAAAATCCACGTCACCATTTGTGTTTAGATGCATAGCAATGCTTCCAGTTGCCTTTACAAGTATACTGGATCGAAAAGAATCCTGTCTTTTTGAGTATAAAGTAAACAAACTCATCCCTTATTGTAGCTGCTGCCATGATTATTATTTTGTATAATTGTTATTTATTGTATTACTTGCTTGCTTGTTTCATGAGTATTATTTTGTTTAATTATTATTGGGAAAATTTGTACCGGAAGTGTCTGTTTATTCATTGCCCGGAACTCTTTATATGGTCTTGTATCAGTGGAACACCCAAGTGGTTGCACCTCCTATGCAGGTGAAGGCACGGGCGAAAGGTTCGTTACTTAGTTTGTTCATTTGTCCATGAATTTGGTTCTCAAGTCATTTTTGTGTATGTGAACGTTTGGTTGATTTATTGATCTTATTGCAGTTTGTATGTTGCTGTACGTCGCTGTTGTGGGCACTTGGACTTGGACTCATTCATTCCCTTTAGTTACATGCAGCCAGCGAGGTGTGTTTGTTTGTATTTTCTTTTGTATGTTTATTACTTTTATGTTGTATAATGTCTGTTTTATGTTCCATTATTTATGTGCGTGTATTTTTTATGCTTTGTTTTTGTACAGTTTTACGTTGGGTTGTTTGCCAGCAAGAGAGCAAAATAAACCTACCAGTATGCAGAACAACCTGTGTCGTTTTTGGGACTAGAGGGAGTGACACTTGTTATCACTTGCGCAAACAGGATTTGGAAAGGATGTTAGTTATTGGGGTCCAATGAACTGTGTCCAGAAACAGAGTACAATACATAAGTGCTGGGCTCTGGAGTCCAGTGGCTGAAGAGTGAGTGGTGATAGTCGGTCTGTTGGCAAGGCTGGAGGCTTCACTCTGCCAGTCAGTCTGTCAGTAGCCTGCTTTCTATCAAAGGGACAAACAGGGCTTACATAGCCTAATGTACTAATAATTTTTGGGCGGTGTAGCCGCCCCTATAAGTGGGGTTGGGACACCTCATTAGTATTAGTTTCCTGCACTGTGATTGGCTCATTAGTACACCCCTAGCTGTACTGTGATTGGCTGACTCTATTGGCTGACTCTATTCAGCACTGTGATTGGCTAGCGAGACACATGATGACATTAATAACCTATAAATAGGATTATGCATAAAAAAAATTTTTTAAAGTGAGCTTCCATCACTATGATGGCCAAGACATATGGAACACATTTGCTTGGCCCAATTTGCCAAAATGTACTCTCCTGCTTGGACACCCCCAGCAAAAACATGGCATCCTCAAGGAATTCCTCCATCACATGCCAATTGTAAAGACAAGCTACATTTCTTCATTACTTCTCATGAAGGAATATCTCACAAACCCCTTCCACCATTTTTGAAACTTACACACCTACATCCAGCTGAACCACCGTACATGAAGAAGAGGACCAAACCCCGTGTTATGAGAATGTCCAAATTTAACAAAAGCAAAGAAACACAATCATATTGGTTCTCAGAATTACTCCTATATATACCATACCGCCAAGAAGAAGATATTGACAAACATCTTGCAACAATTGAGAGCATTTCCGATGAGAATGAAAAAAAGGAAAAATACAAAAACCTACAGCAACAAATAATGATGGTTAAAATGCATGTCATGGAACACCTGAGAGAGCATGGAAGAAGTAAGGCTGGTAATAGAAGAGTCTGCACGAAACCAAGAAATGGAAAATATGTTAAATCCATCAGGGGAGCAAGAAATTCTTGACTGCAATCTGCATGGTCCTTTGATTGGTTAGCGAGACGCATGATGAAATTAATAACCTATAAATAGCACCACACACTTAAAAAAAAATTTTTTTTTAAGTGAGCTTCCATCACTGTGATGACCACTGTGATGACCACACCGCCCACTTCACACTGGGTGTGATTTTTTTGAAACTCTGGACAGCATCTTGTATTATGCAAAATTTGTTTTAAAGCGCTACAGTATATAAATTAGGTTTATCATCATGATCACCACTGACACTGTCACTCCTCATAACAGCATCTCTGTAGAGACCTTCCAGATGGGCTAGTGATGTGAAATATGGGGCGCAAAAGTTAATCAAATAAATTAATGATTAAATTCATCAAAAATCATGTATTTTAATAAAAGCATACATTTTCTATATTTCTAATAGCAGATCCACAAGCATGTGTTGTGAGCTTGTAGATTAATATGTTGTCATACAACTGTGTTGTACAAGTGAAAATAGTCTATCAGACTAATCAGTTTTGTTGATGATAAAACAAATCAATAAACATTTCTTGCATATATTTGTTGATTTAAAAAAAAAAGGTTCAAGACTATTACATTAATAGAAAAAGTAATTGATATAATAATCGCTAAGTAAAATAATCGATAGTATGAAATACACAATAAAATAGGCCTAGACTCTTGGTATTATGAAGATCCAACAGTATCCAGGGTGGTTGACGGTGACGCACATATCAGATGGAGCTGTATGTCACAAAATGTGTTTTAAAACCTGTGATTTATAGATTTTCACTTGGCCCTGTCCCCAGCAAAGCCCCACTGTGGACAAGCAGCCACTAAAAGGGAATGCCACTGTCTGACAGCAGGCCACTAAGAAACCAGTCCACTGTTCCGAACAGACAGGAGGCTATTTATAGTCTTTAATCACCTAACAAATTCACACTCGCCCGCAGTACAAATACCACAGCCTCCCTTTATGTATTTCAGGAGAGTGATGAAGGAGTTTCTAAGAGGCCACAATTACGGCTTTATGAAAATAAGTTGTCATTTTTAAATATATATATTTTTATATTTATTACATATATTTTATTGATTTATTTGTACACTATATTCTTCACATTTGACTTGACTTGATTTCAATGAACACCTAAGCTTGAACCCACACCAGTATTTTAGGAACCAAGGCTTCACAGGTACTAACAGGTCTATTTGTTTGGCAATGACTCGACAAAAACGCCCTAAACAATTTGATTTGTTACATTAAAATGAACAATTCCCTCATACAGTACTATAACCATTTTAATGTTCATTTGCTGAAGATAAAAGATAAAATGTCTGTCTTGTACCCATTATTAGAACACTCCAAATGATAATGGGGTAGTATGTGTTTTTTTGTTTTTTTTTACAGTGTGTGGTGTCATGTGGGAAAGCTTGTTTTGCCTGTCTGTCCATAGGAGTAGAAGGGGTGGAGAGAGAGAGAGAGAGAGAGAGAGAGAGAGAGAGAGAGAGAGACACACACAGAGAGATGGGGGGGCAGGTAGAGGGGGCAGAGATGTATAAAGTAAGGTCAGCTCTACAGCGACACCTACAGGCTACCATGGGACATTCGCTTACTGCCCAGAATAATCTGTCTGTCTTTTTATTGTTTAACTTTTTATTCAGTATTTAGTACAGTATGTTTTTAACCTGTCGGTATTCCAACATTAATCATCTGTCTGGTTGTCACTGCATCATCTGCTAAAGTAATACCTTCGTATGAACCCCATACATGTGTTTTTGCTTCCTACTGGATTATAAACATAAATCATTTCTCATCATAAGTAGGCTACTTGATAATATCAGTGATTCTGGGATGTGGTTTTATTCTGTGATTGAATCCAAACACAAACTGTACTGTTACATGGAGTATGTCCAAATTGTATTGTGTAAGTGTGAGGTTCACATAAAGAGTTCTATGGCACAAGGTGCAGTGACATCCAAACATTAACCACAGATCAATGCTGGAAATTGTGGGAAAACAGTTCCTATGCTATAATTTCACATTCTCATAAACAATAAATACGGTATATAACATTTGAAAATCAGTGTTAAATAGGTTGAAAGTGGTTAAGCGATGAACACAGGACCACCAGTAAAGTGCACACAGACATGCAGGACTCGCATTTAATTCAATCAGACATTGCAGAACAGCATGTATGCTAACAGTAGACAACATACAGTACTCATAGCTTGGAAGTGTTCAGCTGAATCCCTATAGTGAATCATTCTGCAACAGTGAAGAGGTTGTTGGGAGTGACAGCATGTGCCGTCTCCTCACTTAACACCAAAATTGCCTAATGTCTCCTGCCTGTCTGTCCTAACTGGCTGTCACATCATGTGTCACAAGCTCTTATCTTAACAGCTCACCATTCATCATTGGTTGACTTAATTCATGACATTCTCTTATTTCAACTATTTGTTAGGGACCAAATGAGATTAACCGCTTAAATCCTACATACCTCTGAACATTGTCTGAAATGACATGCCCAAAATAGTGACACCAGGTTGAAAGTGGTTAACCATTTAAACCCTATATACTTAGTTGCCCGGAGTCCCCCAGGACTCTATACTAGGCCCCCTCCTGTTTTCGCTCTACAATAAATATCTTTGCAGACAATAGCCGATCTACAAGCTCACATTCTTTTATAAATCATTGAATGATTTAGGGCCAAAATACATTCCTGATCTTGTGCTATATCATGAACCATCCAGACCTTTCAGGTTGTCTGGGAAAGGTCTTCTTTCTGTCCCAGAAATCAGAATTAAACGTGGAGAAGCAGCGTTCAGTTTTTATGCAGCTCATACTATATTTGGAACAAACTCCCAGAAAACTGCAGATCTGCTACAATTCTCAGTTCTTTTAAATCGCAGCTAAAAACCTTTCTTGTTTGCTGCTGCCTTTTATCAAGAGTTTTTTTTTTCATCTTTATTGTATTCAATTTGCTCTGGGTCTTGAATAGGTGTTTCCTGTCTATAGGGTAATAGGTGTTTCCTATCAGCACTGCTGCCCTTTACAAAGGATTTTTCTTTTCTGCACAGTCATTTTATTCTCTCATTTTTCAGTTTTATAAAAAACAATCTTCCTTTTTACTGAATTCAAATGTCATTTTATGTGTTTCTTTTGGTTAATGCTTTATGTAAAGTACATGGAATTGCCTTGTTGTTGAAATGTGCTACACGACTTAACTTGCCGTGGCCCAATATTCACCACAAAATAGGGACGCTACGGTTCATGTGGTTAACTGGAAATAGTTCACAATTTAAGTATGTTAGCGGACACTTATCCATTGAGAACACAGCAGCATACTGTAACAAGCTCACCAGCACTACAAAGTAAACACAATGAGAAGTACAGCCTGGGTCAAAGCTACAGCACCCTAAAGCACTGGTTCTCAAAGTGGGGATCCCCAGGGGTCCTTGAGGGGGTTCAAGGGGGTCTCCAGCTAAATGAGGAACAGTTTAAACATTTAAGTCCTATTTTATGTTTTGGCTATTTTAGAAACATCTTGACAATTGTTGACAAATCTTCTCTTATGGGGGTACCTGGAGAAGAAAAAAATCTAATGGGGGTCCTTGGCCAATTACATATCAATTTGGGGTTCCTTGACATGAAAACCTTTGAGAACTACTGCCTTAACACGTTCCATCTTGTAGGAACACATCTGTGTATTCCCCTCATTTAGAAGGCATGGGCATGGTGCTAGTAAACTATACGTCATTACTCCAGTATGTCTCACCACTCACACCAAAGTGAGGCGGGCCATCCTAAATTTTAAATAGGGTGTGTTCGGAAATGCACACCTGGAGCGCACTCACGTATTAGTTTGTATTGGCCAGTGCGCTCAGTATATCCGAACGCACCCCGGATCAGCCCCACCCAAAAAACAGCCCTCCTCCAAGAGCCAAGGTTAAATTGTTCTGTGTCCTGTGGGGGCAGGACTTTGGCTGTCCGTCAAAGATAGTCCAGTTATTTTCATCCCTCCCATTGGCTCAGCATCCCGATAGGAAGGACAAACTAAAACTTCTGCAGCAGGAACTAGGAAGTGCACTGTAAAAATAAAAATAAAACGTTTACTGTATAGGGAAAAGAAAGCTCAAAGCTGATGAACAGAAATTGATGGCTTGTCCCCATTGTCGAAACGTCTCGTTATAGGCCACTTTACTTTACTTTAATCAGTCCCGGTGTTGCCCACACTTCACCAGTGTGCGGTGGCACAAACCGGGGGAGGCACAAAATGTTAGAAATGCAGTTGTCATCCATTCCATGCCCCCCCCCAACACCCACATCTATCCCTGTCCCCAATGCAGCTGTACACTCACCCCACACACCTCCCCTCCCCATCGCTGTTGTTTTATCATAAAATGGCGACATTAGTTCATATCATGTGATTCGAAAAGGATTCGTTGCACATTAGACACACTAATCGCCACCTATAGTCTGTCCTCCGCCTCTGCTGCGGGCCTAGCCCACATGACCCTGCTGAGGGCAGCGTTTCCTTTATGCCCCGTGAAAGAACCGGGGATTGAGCCCAAACAAAAAAAAACCCCACGAGGGTGAAAAAATGTTTTTACACCCACCCCGCTCTCCCGCAGGGGCTGGCCGCGTGTGCGCACAGTGCCGTTTTAGCTTTCGATCAATAGAGCAAGTTATTGGAGTCTGGCCAACTCTAACCAGATAGCACAGAAAGAAAAAAGCTTGCCTCTTCAAAAAAAAAGAAAAAGGAAAAAAGAAAGAACTGTTCCATACTCCCCAAAATGCACATGAAATGTGCATTTTGGGGATCCCTCCCCCCTTTAAAAAAAAAAGAAAAACATTATCCCATTACACATAACTGTACATACTAATGACAAACCTTGGGGTTTTAGGACGGATTGAGTGGCAGCAGGCTAGTTTTGTGGGGTGTGTGTACACAGGAGAGAGAACCGTCCCTCCCATACGTCAGCTCCCTGCAGAGGAAACACTTTTCAGACGGACGGTACGTGTGCCCTGACGTGGAAGGTCAACAAAGCGACGGTCCCTCATGTGATGGTGGTAACCATGGGTATTATTTCAACAAAATGTTTTGTGCTGTGACGATCATAAAAAAAAAGGGCTTTAGGGATCCTCTGCTGGTCACACCACAGCAGTCCCTGAGGGGCCCACAGTGCATGCGTAGCGCCCCCTGTTGGCGGAAAGAGCACATTGTTCAGTTGACAGCTGACCCTAGGTGTGAGGCAGCCTCATTTTACTCCTCTGCAATTGACAGACAGTAGTCCGGGGTTTATGTCGTTTAATAGAGTGGCTTTAGAGGTTTCTCCTTATTTCTGGGCAGGCAGTTTTCAGACTGCCCCAGGGGTCCTTGGGGGTGAGGTTCCAGGGGAACCACAGTCAAATGTGGAATAGTTGACTTTCTATTCTAAGTGTGCCAGTGGTTCTGTGATGACATGGATTTCTCTCCTATCATCTTTTCTATTTCAATAAAACCTTGCAACTTGAACCGTATACTTCATTGACCGCCATCGGTCTGTACTTGTTCCCCTCTACAAACCAAATCTCTTCGCTGAAAACAGCTGATCTACAAGCTCACTCACTCAAGTGAGTATGGTTCCCAAACGGTGGGAGGGCAGTGGTTCCCGATCGGTGTGCCGAGGGCGAGGCTATGACTGAATTCCGAAATTTGCGGGCCCTGGCTAGGCAATCAGGCCTGGCGCAGATCTGCGCTCAGAGGAGCGCACTTTTCTAGTTTTTACTATATCAGTACCTTGTGTGCACTCTTTCCAAATAGAGAGGAAAACACTACAACCCCAAAAATATTTATTTTAACCACTCTCAAACTGGTGTACCCATTATAGACAAAGGGTTAAAATTGTATCTTTTTAACAACAAACCAATCATGATGCATTGTGGGCTTTTAATCTATTTTACGTTTAAAGAAGTTTTAGCTTTAAACATTTTATTTTAAAGGTAGGGTAAGTGATTTTCTTTGGTAAGAATAAGTGTTAAATAGCTCTATATTCTGATAGTACTCATTGCTATAGAGTGTTTGTTCAGTAAAAGGAGTCTCCTTGTCTCTCCAGCTCTTTATAAAACAGAAAATGCATTTTTGTTTCAGTTTCAGTTTCATTTCCAATTCTATCCAATCAGGATAGAGAACTCAATCAGGATATAGATTAAACAAGTGAAATTGGAAGTGATGTCACCAAGAAATGAGCAGGCAAAATGGAACTGGAACACTATAAAATTAAGCTTAAAAATGGGTACTTTCTCCTGATTGGCTGAGATTTTGACACCTACCGAAAAATGTATTTTCTGTTTATTAAAGAGCTGGAGAGACGGGGAGACTCCTGTTACTGAACAAACATTCTATAGGAATGATTACTATCAGAATATAGTTCTTTAATCTTTTAACAACATACTTTTTGTTTTAACCCAAAAATATCACTTACCCTACCTTTAACTAAGTTAAAACTGCATTTTAAGGATTATTATTTCTTCTATCTGGGTCTCAGAAACCGTAAGTTCCCAAGCTTGGCAGTTAGGTTGGAAATCTCACCCACTACTCAGACGATGGTGGAACCATAAGTCTCACAAACAAAATGCTTATACTGTATATTCCTTCTGCATTGCCAACTGTTCCTGCAAGTCCACATTGAGTCTTTGGAGCTGCTGGCTAAGGTGGTTCTTCAAGGCAGCCTTTTCATCAGGGGATGTTCAGGGTCAAGAATGATGAGGTGAGGTCTTCATACATCTCCCATCTCTTCCTCTGCCTCTTGATTCCCAAAGCCCCCCTCCCTCTCTCTCTCTCTCTCTCTCTCTCTCTCTCTCTCTCTCTCTCTCTCTCTCTCTCTCTCTCTCTCTCTCTCTCTCTCTCTCTCTCTCTCTGTGTGTCTCTCTCTCAGCTTTGTTTGGCTTGCCTGTGGGGACGGAGAGTGCAGGTTCAGGAGGGGTCAGTGTTGGGTTTTGGTGGGTGTTTTTCATCTGTCTACCATGTCTGACCTCATGGAAATGTTGGGAAGGATAAGTGAAAATGATGTAGACTTTTGTAAATGGGTACACTTTACAGTATGCATGCAGTTTGGGGTCCAGAACATTTTACAGAGCAGCCAGAGCTGAATGGGTAGAGAGGCTGTCTGGGAAACCAAAGGTCCCAGGTTTGATTGCCGGCAAAGTGACCCTGAGCAAAAGAGAAACACTTAACCCCTTGTCTCTGGAGACAGACTGTTGGCTCGCACAATTTTCAAATGTTTCCTCCATACAGAAAATGCGAAGAAACTATAGCAGATAACTAACTAAATACATTTTTGGGTGATTTACTATTAATAGTTTTTCTCCTATTGTTTCATATTGTTAGTTTGATTTTATTTATCTTTTATTTTTTATTATTTATTTATCTTTAATGTTGTTTAATAAAAACATTTTTATCAGTTTGATATGAGGCATTTGATTAAATTTGTTATTGAGTCATTTGAGGCATTTGAATTAGTTTTTTTTATCACACCAGTTTGATGTCATGGTTGTTTTAGTTGATTATTGGGGTTTTGAGTTTTGAACCTAGAACCTTCGGTTTATAAATCCCTGATATTTCTTGAGCCACGCTGGCATGGAAGATGCAAGTGAGAATTAAATACTTAAATACTTGTAGAATTTAAGATGGAGGGTTAAAATCTGCCAAATGGTGGTCTTGAACCACAAATGTTAGGTGTACAAACCACTGAGACATGATAACTAAATACTTAAGCCCAAGAAACCCAAGAAACTTCTGCTAACAAATCACAGGCATATTCTGTGTGCTATAGAAACTTGGATAGGGAAAAAAAGAAACCCATTTGATCAAAACAACAAAAGCCAATAGTAAACTTGAATGTTCTCCGGCTAGACAGTACACCATGGCAGAATATTTTTGACCAAGGTGACAGACTAATAAACAGAGAGAAGTCTTAAAAATGTACAGACACAGACAGCCTGGACATCGAGAAAGGCCGGCAAACCCGACTTCCCGGTCAAGGAGTGGTGGAAACAGAGCTACCACATGTACAAAGATACAAGAAAAAATCCCCTACTTGTTGTGTGAGAAAATACTCAAATACTAACCAGTAAATGATTAACTAATGTGCATGACCAACCAATGGTGGGTGAATTAGCAGTCCTCAATTGGCTCTGAGAGGCTGTTTACAAATTAGCTACGATCTGATCGGACTAAACCCCAGCAAGCTTGTCTGAGTTGGAGATACCAGAGCCATAAGCCTCCATGTCCATTAGCCTAATTTATACTTTGTACGAAGGTCACACTCTGAAAATATCAGATGTAGGATACAAGCTCGCTTGTAGATCGGATATATGGATATATTTGGCAAAGCATAAATTAGGCAATACTGTTCAGTGTTCAATGTCTAATGTTATGAAAACAATTAATTCTATTTCTAAAATCTATGTAGTGTATGTAGAGCAATGTGACAAGAAATTAGTTCATATAGCATTTCTCTCTGTAGTTCTACTGAAACTGCAACTCTAGGAACCCCTCTTTGCAGAAGTTATTGTAATATTTAAAGTCCTGCTTATTATTTTCGGCCTATATAAGCAGTGTCATGAAGCGTCAGAGCATTAATTCACGCATTGTGATGCATTGTGAGCTTGGAGATCCATTGTCAGCTGTTCTTATCAATGATGGACAAAACCTCCTAACTCCACTTGAGCTGGATTTAGGTAAGGTGGTGATAATACAATGTATAAAGTCACAATACCAACTTTGAGGCAGTATTACTTTGTTTAAAAAAAATATAAGGCTTTCTTCATTTCCTGAAAAAAATATATTTTGTTTTTTCATTTCCTGAAATAAAATAACATTTTGGAGTTGGTTTCTGCCCGACAGCAGAGATATTGTATTGTAATTATGAAATGGCATTAATATTATACATTTAATTGTAGATATAATCTTTACTATCACTAAATTGTTTTTGTTTCATTGGCTTTTAAAACTGCTCTGCTCATCTGCAACAGTGGCCGTTTTTGTGTGGTTAAATCAATAGTGGGCTATATATGTATATATATATACCTGTGTCATGTATGCTTTGGTAATATGACAGGAGATATTGTGTTATGACGAGAAGACAGATATTTGCTGAAAATCTCATTATGAAGAGATGGTACAAGACAGAATCACCAAGAAGATGAATGGCTGAAGATTGTGACTGGAAATATATGACATGGAACTTTGAACTCATAGGCTCAAGATGACCGATGTGTGAAAGAACAATCTTTACATGTCAGTGACAAGATACACTGAATATTCCAGGTTGTATATATATATATATATATACAGGTTGTGTGGAGATGGGTGAATCCAGATCCTTTTGTTTAGCTTTTCCCCCTTTCATTTATATGTGATGTTTCTATATAAGAGAAAAGCTATTAAAAAAAAGTATTAATAAAAGACATCACAGAAATTCTACCATACAAACTGGTGGACAAAGTATATCCTCAAGGAAATACTCAAGTATTGAAAACTACAAATTACGAAGTACATTTTATTTTTAATATCAATGCCTTGCTATATTGAACTTACTGTAAGAACATTTCCAAAGACATTCTCAAATATAATGAAAATGGCTGATCTACTACCTCACAGTGTAGAAGGGCCGCCTTGGGAATGAGAAAGATTCCCAGATCGATCCCCAGCTCCCCCTGGGTTAGTGTCAAAGTGTCCTCGAGCAAGACACGTAACCCGTTGAAGAGCAGGTTGGTGCCTTGCATGGTTTCCTCTGCCGTCTGCGCGTGAATGTGTGAATTGGTAAATGTAATGCACATTGTACAAGTGCTTGGAATAAAGGCGCTATAAATTCACCATTTACCACCTTATTTATTTGTTTATCTCAGAGGGCTCTGGGTATGATGGTAAAAGGCAGGATGGGGCTGCTGGCCTCCAGCTCCAGGGCGATGAGGAAACAGTCTGTGGCGGCAGCAGCGTTGCCCTGAGCTTGCAACACCTCCCCTAGACTGTTCCACACATCATGAGCCATACAGTCGACCTGCACGGCATCCCTCAGAACCTTCTCTGACAGACTGTAACGCTGGAGCTGTTGGAGAATCACACCCAGTCTCTGCATGGTCTTGATGTGCGTGGGGTTGATGGATAGGGCCTCCTCGTACCACCGCTTGGCCTCGTCCATGTTGCCCCGCAGCTCGGCGCCCCGGCCGCGCATATACAGCACCTTGTGCGAAGTGGGGAACAGGTTGGCAGCCTCTTTTGTGCACGCCATGGCATCAGCAAGCTTGGACATGCCAATGAACACCTCCGCTGTGTGCAGCCAGATCTGGGACAGAGTCATCCAGGGGTTCAGGGGGCTGTGTTTTGCAGCGCTGCTCTGCAGGGAGGACGCCACCTCTGATAGAGTCTGCTCCACACGACTGTCTGCTATGGACGTTGCATGGACTGAGCTGGTCCCAGGGTTGCTGAAGTCAGGCAGGGCCATGGGATTGAGCTGCCGTTTGTCTGCGATCGCTCTGTCCATCAGACTGACGCCACGTATTGAGTCAGTCGGGTTGGTGAGGTTGTAGAAGCTCTTCCAGATCTGCAGCATGTGTTTACAGGTGAGCAGAGCCTCCTGAGGCTCTCGACACAGTGTTTCCAGCTTCACCTTAGTGTACAAAAGATTGAAGTTCTTGGGATATTTGGACAGGGCCATTTCTATGACGTCAAAGGCATCGTGGTAATGTTTCTGGGCAGACAGCAGCAAGGCCAGCAGATGGAGGGAGTGGACATAATCTCCTTGGAGCTGCAGAGCCTGTCGGACATAGCCCAGAGCCTCTGGAATCTGTCTAGACACAGCCAGCTGCAGGGCCAGGTAGAACGCTGCTAAATGGTCAGTAGGAGACAGACTTTGCGCTCTCTGTAAGGCTGCCAAAGCCTTCCTCTGGTAGTCGTCCTGTGTGCCTCTCAGCGATGCGTCAGTAGCCTTGAGGCTGTAGACCAGGCCAATGGCCAGATATCCTTTGGCTCTGAAGTCTGCTGCTTTATTCCCCATGTCTAAGACCATCTTGGCAAAACACTCCCCCTCATCCAACCAGTGCAAGGGTCCTATGCACAGTTTGACGGCCAGCAGGGGGATGGTGGGGTCATCCGGTTTGAGGCGGATGCACTCCTTGAGAACCTTGACGGCTCGCGCCGACTTCCCAGAGGCCATCAGTGACAGGGCCCACTGGTACCACAGGTGGAACTCGTCAAAGGCGAACTTCATGGCTCTCTCCAGGCACTCAGACAGCATCTCATACCCTCTCCTGCCCAGAGCTATAGTCAGCAGATCATACACCAAAGAGGCGGACTGGAGGCTGATGATACGATGGTTGTGTTCGGGTATATGGTTAGCAATAGACTCACTAATGAGAAGCAGCAGCAACTCCTCTCTGTTCTCCTGGGGACAAAAGAGATTATCTCCAGAGTACAATTGTGGATGTTGGCTCAGGGTGTAGTCCTTGGTGTGGGTGTGTCCTTGCTGCGTGGGGTCATCCAATGGGGACGGAGTGGGCAGATCTTGCTGCATGGGGTAGTCCAATGGGTACGTAATGGGCAGATCTTGCTGCTTTGGGTTGTCCAATGGGGACACAGTGGGAGGATCCAGAGAAGATCCGACCACTGCTCCCCATGGAGACCAGTAACTCTGCTCACACATACCTCTGAGTAAGATCTCTGCTAGCTGACGGGCCATGGTCATGCAGAGGTTCTGAGTCGTTCTCGTCTCCACGGCTCGTAGAATCTCCCGAAACCGAACCACTCTCTGCATCAAGTCACCGTTCGTGAAGTGGATGATGTGTGTCTTCTGTAGGTCCATCTCAAGGAAGTAGCCCAGCTCCTGGTCCTGTGTCACAGGACCCGGCGTGGGACTATGATTCTGCATGCCTGCCGACATCACCTTCTCCATCTCTTGCAGGTAGAGCAGAGCGATGTCTCCAGACTTCTCATAGCAGGTGAGTATTTCTTGGAGCCGTTCGGGCATGCTCTTACAGGACGGCCCTGTATCAGAGAGGATTGGAGATACCGCCGGGACTTTCTCTAGACACAACCCTTTAGTAGCATAGGCCTCTGCTATCATGAACAGCCTGTAGACTGGAGCTCCCGCGTGCTGCAGCTCATCCAGATTCACTCTGCTGTAGTGGGCTAGGGCATCTTTGTACTCTCCCTCCACGTAGCAGAGTTTAGCCATCAGAAGGCTGGCCTCCTGCAGGTAGTCAGCCTTGAGGGTTCCTCTGTCCAGAGCAGCTATGAAGTGTTTCCTGATCTCTACCAGTTTGGGTGTTGTTCCTCTGGGACTGACTCCCTGGTTGATGGGGAGCTCCTTTAAATAGGTCTGGAGCTTGCACTGCCCCAGAAGTAACTCCCCATGGTCATCATTTGATACAGATTTGGCCAACAGCTGCCGTACTAGTTCAGGTATTTTGTTCCATTGTCCTTCTGAGCGACATCGCTCTATCTCAATCTCCAGCCGTGAGCCAGATTTCCTTGCAGCCATCTTCAGAATATGAGACTAGTCCCATTGAACTGCTGGCAGTGGGATTGATCTCCGCTTCCCTCTGAGTTGTTTCGAACGAAGTCGAAGTATAACACATGTTACACAGGCTGGTGACTAGAGCTCGGGCCTGATGTCCACACAACACAAACCGTTGCCATGAATTCTTGACAACACCGATTTGCACAGGCATCCTTGCATTTTGTTCTGAATTTAGCATCGTATGCTTCCCCCTAGACCACCAGTCTGGGGCGTGACACTAGACATTTGTCTGGACACATATTCGCTCATCAGACGGTAGGCTACACAGTGACACATATTACAATCCTAAACAATGTGTTTACCTGTGAAGAATATAAAGGAATGAAGAGACATTGAATTAAAAAAAACATTGAATTAAAGTGCATTTTCAACAGAATGTTAAATAAAATGAATTATTATTGTTATTTTGTTACATTAGGTGCGCATCTTTATATCCATTACACCATGCAGGGATTCCCAAACCTTTTCAGCTCAGACATATTAAGGTGTTTCCCTGGGACCTGGGATTAAAAATACATTATGAATTTAGATTATTATTTGTTTAAACATTTGTGATTAACAGTATTATTATAAACTAAAATATTTCTGAAAATCCTTTGAAAACATTTTTGAAAAAAATTTTTAGGAAAGGTTACAACATTGTCATAGCATAGCCCCCACATCTTCAACATTTGCTCTCTCACTCAGCATCGTCTACAGATCCTGGGCCAGCACTCTCAGTCTATTTTATTAGCAGTTCATTTCTATATGAGATAAGGTCAATAACTCAAACACAAACGTTACAGCAAACAGGGAACCAGACATCCAAAGTTAATTCATTCAGTCTGTGTATTTTAGAAATGAGCTGATCTCTGAGCTGAGCAAACTGCTGGACTAATCAGCACCATAGCCTATTTCTTGAGCATGCTGTCAGTAGGCCAAATATAGCTTGAGGAACCGAATAGAACATGGTGCCACTACTCCACTGAACTCAGTGGATGCGGCCGCCCTGTTCTTTTCTGTCACCCTCTTAATTGGAATGGTGTCCTCAAGCTCGATAGGTAACGCCACTCATGTGTAATTTAAATTTTAAATATTTAACATTATTCATTTTATAATGTAAGACAACGCAGCTCGGATCTGGCTGAAATCTTGTTTTCACAATGTTTAAAAGTTTTGATGAAATATTGAACTTACATTTTACATTGGAGGTGAATGCATGGCGGTCAAAACCTTGCCCTCATAAGGAGTAGCCTACATACTGTACTGTACATCATAGATGACTGGCCACATGAAGTCTGAGATCCACATGGGAGCCATGTCGGGTGGAAACCCCATTATGTAGTACTTGGAGGGCAGCGTATGATGTCAGTGTAATTTATCTCCATATTTGGGCCGTGTCCAGCGACATATAAACAGAGTTAACAGACTATTGCAATACTAGACATTCTTGACAAACTATAGACGTTCCTGGAGAAACAGTGTGGGCTCGACCCCTTGACATGGCACAGGATGTTCCATGTAAAAACAAAGTATGTCATCCATTCCCGAATCTGTCAATCAATGATTCTCGAAGATGGTGCGCTGTTGCGGTGGACATGTAGCATCAAACAACAGACTTCATAACCTAAAATATACATATATTTTTTTAAGGTTTAATATTTCAAAAAGTATTTCAAAACCATTTAAAAAGTCCTGGCTATTATCCCAAAGATTAAACATTAAGTTTGAACAGGTGAAAGTATGGCAGAGCTAGAGTGCAGCAACGTTTTGAGGAAAGGGGGGAAAAAATAAGTGATAATTACATAACTGGGCTCATCCCAAAAGATCCACTGATAACATAAATGGGCCCTATGAAGTGAGCAAAACCACTATGTAACAGTTAATAAATAGAAGGCCTTCACTGGAAGACTACTGTATCCAACATGGCACCTAGGCACTGAACAATGTTGGAGGTCATCAGAACATCTACGTGCTCCTCCAAGTGCCTCTTAGGATCCTGTTTGCCAACATTTTTGATGGCCAGCTGCTCTGGAGTCATTTTGTCCTCTTCCTCAACGGCCTTATTGTAGTTTTTAGTCAGTTCCAGCATCTCCTTGACCGTGGTCTCATTGAGCTTGCAGTGGTCAGTGTAGTTCTGCAGGGTTAGGCCTTCCATCCAGCTCTTCTTATGCAAGTTCAAGAGCATCTTTTGCTCCAGCTCATTTTTCCTATAATTAATGGTGATGGAATAGTAGAGTCTGTTCAGCCCATGGATCAGAGCTTGGATAGAGGGCTTGTTCAGATGACCCAGGTTTGAAGTGGTTTGTCTTGGTTCATGGCCCAACACCAACATGTTGGGGTTGATCAGTCGGAAGGCGTCAATCACAACCTTTCCTTTGACACTCTGAATGGGATCAACCACCACAGCCACGGCTCGTTCTGTCAGGGCCTCGAAGCTCTGCTGTGTGTTGATGTCCACCCCAGACAGCCAACAGCCAAAGCCCGGGTGACTGTGGTACCAGCCCACCACCATCTCTGGCCTGCCGGTCTGCTTCAGCATATCCAACATCTTCTGCTGGAATACAGGGTCCACTGCCTCAACACTGACACCGGTTCCTGACTGGGGCATGGCAAATACGTCGATCACTCGCACGTAGTAGTCATCAACAAATTCCCCCAGCATTAAACCCATGACCTCCATTGGGACACCAGCGCGCCCGTGTTTCAGCATCTTGAGCAGAGCCAACGATGAGATGTACACCTGTTCTGCTGTATCCACGGCAGGGGAGTCTGTAGGAGGGCCCTGACCAAGCCCTGGCATCCCACCTCCCAGTCTCAATAGACGATCCATTTAGAAATATATATAACTCTATAAATCTCTGTTTCCGTTAATGCGATCCTTTTCGACACCTCTGTCTTTCTAGACCATAGACAATCGTAGTTAATTTACAATTTGTTATATAGGCTGACCAGAGCTTTGGTCTGACGTCACACACAACACAAATGCCATGCATGTTTATCCAGGCCGATTTGCACAGGCACCATTGAAGCAGTGGTGGAAGAAGTACTAAGATTTTGGAGTAAAAATAAGTAAAAATAACAATAACACAGAGTAAAAATACTTAGTTGCAAAGTAGTATCCATTTTAGAATCCTGTACTGCATGTTATTGGACTATAGTTATTATTAACAACTTAAGCCACATTTTATACTTCAGGTATAAAAACAAAATAGCCAGTCTATAAGGTCATAACACGCCGCGTTGTGAGCTTGTAGATCAGCCATTTTAAAAAGTTTGAACATTTCTGGATAATAATTTGATTCATTATTAATAATCTAAATCTGCAAAGTAACTAGTAACTGTCAAAATAAAGGAGTACAAAGTACATTTGACTTGACATTTTGAAATTTCAAGGACCCTCATAACTGGGAATTACATAGCCTGGAAACAAAAACAAATCTGCCAGTGAAAAAACAAAATGATATTAGTCTGGCCATGCCAGGCTAGGAATTACAGACCTGTAAGGGTCCATTTGGAACCCCCTCAAGGAACTCGGAGGGTCCCTGGACCTCAACTTGAGAACCACTGCTTTACAGTCACGAAAATAGCAGATCTACAACTGCTGCAACACATGAGCTTGTAGATCGGCTATTTTCGCTAATTGACATACAACATACAGTAGTATATGCAGAATTTGCTTATTATAGAAAGCTAAAATATATTTGCTCACAATAAATTGTACCGCCTCCAATGCATCCTAAACAGCTTACCTTTGCAACAGAGTGGCTTAAAGGAGTAGTTCACCCTAAAAAAAATCTTATTTTCTGTCAATTACACACCTCATGAAGCCTTGAATTCATGGTAATTTTTTAAAGCCTTTTCCTTTAAAGAGGTGGTGCCATGGTTTTGCACTTTTTCTGTTTTTTTTTGGTGATCTGCTGTTTTTGCTATTTTAGAATGTTTATGCGGAAAAGTAACAAGTAACAAGACACTTAAAAGAATAGTTCACCCAAAAAATACTTATTTTCTATCAATTACACACTCCATGAAGCCTTGAATTCATGGAGACTTTTTTGTTTTTGACACATTCCTGAGCACAGACTCAGATTGGGTTGGATGCATGGCGCATATAATAGGCTATCACATTGTAGGCGATAATTCCAATATTCACTATACACTCCTCATGTTTAAGCCTAACTGAATATTTATGGACTTGTATATAAATTGTATGTATTTTTGGACGACTTGTGCATTTAATGTCGGCAATACTTTGCCACGCTTTCTCCCTGGATCCATTTATTGCGGCCGTGTTTCCTTTCTTGCTTATTATACATTTTACTTCCTCGTATGATTCCGGGGAGACATCAAATTTCTCTTTTGGGTCTTGAGTCAAGACCCAGGCTCCCGGGGAGACATCAAATTTCTCTTTTGGGTCGTGAGTCCCAGACTCATGTCTTCCCGGGAGCCTGGGTCTTGACTCAAGACTCTTTTGGGCTCCCGGGGAGACATCAATTTTCTCTTTTGGGTCTTGAGTCCCAGACTCATGTCTCCCCATGAGCTGCTGCAGTGCTACTGTTCAGCCACAGAGAAGAACACCGCTCTGGTTTTGGGCTCCATGATTTGACTTAAATCCAGGCTTATTTAATTCTCCTTTCGTGTAATAGGCCCCAGTTTATATAGTATAGTTTGTTGATTACTTTTGATGCAGTATAGTCTTTTTTCTTCCCTTTTTCTTTAGGTATTAAAAAGATCTTAAAGGTCCTTAAATTGTCGCTTCACTGTCATCTGATTACGCCCCCAAAATCACGTGGGGACCCACAGGTTGAGAACCACTGAGTTGTATTTACATACTCAACCATACAAATTGGACAAAATACAAATTATATGTACATAATTTACTTACATAGTAGAGCTTCAACCACATGAACCCTAGCGTCCCCATTCTGGGATTTGCTGAAAATAGCCGATCTACAAGGTCACAAAGCGTTCTAATATAACTATAAAGCTGACAATTGAGGCACGCTGATGATTCATGTTGATTAAGAATGTAATAAAGATGATTATTTATAAGTTACTGTGAGTGAGGCCCCTCGTGGCTCAACCCAGTAATACATCAACCATGCAATTTAACCACCCTAATGTCCCTTTTCTTGGGCAAACATGACAGAACCTCACAATCTCGTTTCTTGTAGATAGGCTATTTCCGGCAAAGACATTTAGTGTAGAAGGGGAACGGGAGGGGGCTTGGACTGGTTACACTCCAGTCCTGGGGGGCCCCTGGCAGCTCAGTATAATAGGTTAAGAGGTTATGGGTAGGGAGCACGTTGTAACCACAACTCCCAGGTTGGACCAAAATGTGTTCAGCCGCAATTAGAATCACAATTTATTTTGTTGCTTTGAGTGCATTTCCCTTATATTTGTAATATCCTTGCAAGTCTTTCCAATATGTTCTTCCCACTCTTTGTGGCATGACTGTTGTACCCATCAGCAACATCTCCAACATCTCCAAACATCGCTTGACAGAACTACCGTTCCACCGGACTACAGCAAACACATCATAAGAAAAAGGATGGAGTCTGGTAAGAAAACGAAATCATTTATTTATGTAATCGTTTCGGCAGGTCAGCCCACACATTTGCATCAGTACTCAAGTCACAATCACACTCTTCAGTATATACAGATAGGCACATTCACATTAGGCGTTGATAGCCAGCCACACAGCAACAACTGCTTGTCCAAACCACTAGCAGGCCTTGACCACTGCCTCATATTGCAGGGGAAGGGGGGGGGGGGGGGGGTTACAAAAGAAAAGGATTATCTACTAATCAATTAAGCAATTTTAAATCAGGTAGGTGTTCTGTAATATCACTAAAAGATTAAAATGTAATGGGGTAACTGTTAATGTCAGAGTTTGGGGAGCAGATGCCTTCAATTCGAGATCCTCACATAACCACTTAAACCCTCTATACTTGGTAAACTGGACATGCATTGCAGCTGTACTTGGTGCGCTCTTTTTTCCCCCTCGTGTCACCAGAAATTGCTGATCTACAAGCTCACAACGAGTCGCGTTGTGAGCTTGTAGATCTGCTATTTTTGGTGAACGTTCCCCCCAGAATAAGGATGCTAGGGTTCAAGTGGTTAATTGCATGTAATGTCAGACAGGAAACTTTTGAATAAACCACGGAGTGTACTGTACATGTGCACTTTCCATGAAATAAGTGACCAGGTTTTAGGATTATTCAAGCTTGACAAACCAACATGGGCTGTATAGAAAAGAGAAGGGAATTACAAAGGCGTTCTTAATATTTTGCGCACACTGTGAAAATGACTCCATTTGTAGGAAAAGTAAAAATGTAAATGTGTAAAATTGGGGCACAGTTGAAGCTTTGTGGCAGAGTCTTCTCAGTCTTTAAAGGGTAAGGGAGGGAAGAGTTAAACAAGAAATCTTAATACACTTAATTCAAGTTATTGAAACAAATAGAAAACAAAATACAAAATAAAACTCACATGAGCCAAGTAAAAAAAAGGAAGGGTTTTCATAATTCCATCACATAAATAAAAAGTAAAAACACTTTCAAAAGAGGTTACTTAAAGTCTATAGCATAACTAATAACGGAAGTTCAGTTCTGGGACACAAACCATCCTATATAAAGTATAGATCCATCCTTTGTTACAATACAAGCTTGTTGCTTTCCATGTCAAACACCGTGACTCAAAATAACAGGACAAGAATAACCACTCATTAACAAAGTGATTTGTTTTAAACTAAGTCAACACTTAAGCTTTAAAAGGAGACTAAATAGTAACTGAGAAACATAAGGGAGATCCAAGCGGGTTTATCAGACCCCCCCCCCCCAAAAAAAACAAAACAAATGTAGTCTCTTAAAGTGGAGGAAATATGAACGCCTCTCCATGCTTAGCATGTACCTGTATCCTCCTGGCATCGTCTGACTACGCTTGGCGATCCTCGGTAGCAAACAGCCTTTATGAAACGAAGAACAGAGAGACGGAGAGACAAGCTGAAAGGACGAACTGGGCTGCAGCAGGTTTCGATGTACTTTAACAACAGACACGAAAGGAAGAAAGAAACAAAAATGGCACACGCGAAAATCTCAACCCAGTGATAAATGAAAACAAAAAGCAGAATACAGTTAAATCTGAGAGCAATCAAACTGCAATAAATAAAACACTATGCTTTTAAAAGACTTTGTTGAAGATGGATTTCAAGCTGAAAGGTTTCAGCAGGGGGGGGGTTTCTTTATCCCCCCCCCACATACACGTCTCTACTCTCTGCACCTTCAGTAACCCTCGTTTTTTTATTTTAATTGATATTTACACTTGATAGCAGCCCAATCTGGGTTTAGTATGTATGTAATGCTACATCGCATGAATGGAAGTTCTCCCCTAATGTACTACAAACAAACGCAGCATGTCGGCAAGTCGAGTTCCTCTTCCGTCCCGCATCACAGAGTTCACCCCTTCAACCATCTGACAGGAGAGTTTGCAGACTCTGGGAGAGAGGAACAAAAACGTGGCCATCCTCTCTCGACCCTGTTCTACAGTATACCAGACCCCAGAAGACGACACCAACTCCCAAGCTGGTGTCTACCGCGTCGCGACAGCTGAACTGAGATCAGGCCCGACGGGGTCAAAATGATTGCGTGGGGATAGGCAAGACACGGATGCAACCCTGGTTACATTATGGAGGACATGAAGACGTGATTGGGGGGGGGGGCGAGGGGGAGTCTGAGCAGTGGGCATACCTGGGTCTTTATTCTGATTTAGGTGATCATGTTCTTGCTCTTCTTTGCTGCACTTCTCCCTGAAGATGTTCTCATGTTCTGTGTGCAGAAGCTCAAAGCTGTGATGGAGGGCGGGTGTAGGCCAATGAAAGCCATCTCCCCTCGGTCGCATCTCGCCACATCCCCAGGAGCCACTGGAACGAACTACAGCATAAAGAGTGTGGCCCAAGCCTCCATTGCCTGACAGCTCCTCTAACATCTCCCTGACTTCTTCCTTTGGTGTTTATGTGTATATATATCCCAGAGTGACGACCCCGACAGCTCCCCTAACCCTCCACTTCCTCTGACGTCTCTACGGCAAAACGTCAGTTGCTCCCCGTCCAACCCCTTCTCATCATCTTGATGTCCCACCACCAGTCAGAGCAGTTTAGCTACTCCCCACCTCCACCTCCTTCCCCCTCTACCCCCTGCTCCTTCAACTCCTCCTCCTCCTGATGGGGTTTCTCCGTGTAGATCTCCCTAGCTAGGAGCACCCTGGCGAGGAGGCTTTCCAGGGTGCTGCGCTCCAGTGGGGAGGAGGTGAACCACAGCGGGCTGTCAGGGCTGCAGGTTACCTCCGGCTGCATGTAGAACATATCCACACGCTCCCGCAACGAGCTGGGGCTGGAGAGAGCGAGAGAGGGGGGAAATATGGGAGACAAGAGGGAGGTGAAGAGAAAAGTACAAGGGAAGGAGAAGGGAGTAAGGGATGGGAAGAGCCCTACATGAGCATTCATTCTTTATGAAAGCCACAAAACATGTCTCCTTATCAATAGCCAAAATGCCACACAGCCACCATCTGTGGGAATGTTGAGTGTCCTCATATTTAAAATAGTCAACACCATATTTCAGGATGTGAACAGCAATGAGTTATAATCACAGGACAAGGAAACTGTAACCATTTGGTGTCCCACTGGCATATGGGATTAGTACAAAGCAATGCATTCAATTGTGCACAAACAGTGACGCAAAATGTCACAACTGTAAGTACAACATAGAGATGAGAAAAGCCTGAGTTACACTTGGGTTGGATTGGGTGCAGATGTCACACACTGAAATTAGCCCATCCTAGCACAATGTGTTGTGCGCTTGTGGATTGACGATGGTGCACAACTACGTATAAATCGGGCTAGAGAGAAACAAGAGTGCAGCATGAGGAATGGACTCCATCAATTGCATCCTTCTCTACTCACCACTTGGATCTGTAGAGCTCGTAAAGGCGGCACTCGTGCTTCTTGACAGGACAGTGAGTGGTGGAGGTTCCCGAACCCTCGTCTGGCTCGTAGTCCGGTTCATCCTCCTCCTCTCCTTTACGCTTCCTCTTTCTGGAGTTCGTTTGCACTGGTGGGTGAAAATAAATACTATATTGCATTTTTAGCACCTTTGCATTACATATGACATGCTTGGTAATGAGAAATTGAGAATTGTGAAGTTGATGTCTATTATGCAGTGTCCTCATAAGAACCGTTCCAATCACAAAATATCAGAATGTGAACAGCAATAAAAAGGGTATAATCATCAGACACTTCTTCACCGATTGTAAACGACATTCCACACTATGGACAAAATCTAATATATGCACGAGTGTTTGCCTCCCAGACTCACAGCTGTGTTCCTGAGGGATGGAAGGCACGCGGATGCAGACGCTGGTCTCCTTGGTTACGGGATGGATGGTGTCAGGACCGTAGACGTTGGCGAAGGAAAGGCGCAGGTGCTGGTCCGCCGTGCGCAGGCCAAAGTACTTGGTGTTCAGGTAGACCAGAGAGCGGAGCAGCGCCGCGGGGCTCTCCTCTCCTAGGTGACCACTGCTCCACAGACTCCCCTCCTCCACACGACCCCACAGGCAGCCTGGGAGTCAGAGGACAGAAGAACAGCATCAGGAAGGAGCATCAGGAATACAAGTTTTTATCTTTAACCACATGAATCCTCGCGTCTATATTCTGGGCATGTCATAATAGCTGAACATACAAAGGTATTTGGGGTAGAGAGAAATAAGGAGGGAACTAAGTATAGACCATTGGGGGACCCCGGTCATCTTAAGTTTAAAAGGTCGTTAAAAGGAGAACTTTGATGATTTTTATCCTTGCATAACCTGATTCCTATTGAAACTTACCGTTTTACCAAGGCTGACAGAGATTGTGACAATTTGTAGTGCGAGCTCTCGACACACAGATCACACTGCGATGCTTTAGGTCTACGTTTTCACATGTATTCCTCACCACAGAATGATAGGATTCAGGTAAAACATTTGCCAAGTTGCTCTTAAATTGCCCGTTTTTTTTATGGCATGACTCTGTAGGAGTCTAGCAGTCTATAAGAGGGTTGTCTGTGCGTCTGTCCAGAGCTAATCTCTGGACCGATCAGTGCCAGATTTCGTGTGCATGCTGCCAGGCCGACTTATTACCTCCATGGATTTTTAAAAACGTTTTAAGTTATTTCTAACTGAAGTCAATGGGGTTCATTACATTGTTTTTTAATCTCATATGAAGCTGGATAGTCACACACACAGCATACATGTACCTTCATACTACAGTAATGGGGCTTTTAAATTCTCATATCCATTTTTGTTAGAGAATAAAAACAGGTGTTTAATACATATCTCACATCACGCGACCTAATCATGTAACTAGAACCTTTTAAAAATACATGTTAAACACCTTTGCATAACATATGACATGCTTGGTAACGATGAGAATTGTAAATTATATTTGCTAAATTGAAGTTGATTATACTATGCAGTGTCCTCATATAAGAACCGTTCCAATCACAAAATGTCAGAATGTGAACAGCAATAAAAAGGTATAATCATCAGACACTTCTTCACTGATTGTAAACAACACTCCAGACACTATGGTCAAAATATATTTTTTTACCAAATACCTTTGATATTGAGAGAATATGTTGTGGTCATAATTATATATATATTTTTTTATTATTAAAAAATATTCAAAATTAGCGACATGTGAACTATTTTCACTATTTTGCTAAACTTTTGGTAGCATAAAAAAATAAGGCTTAAGTGATTAAAAGAGGAAAAGACAACACTTGTGCCATATCAAGATATTACGAAATCCCAAATCCCAGACGATATTAGTCTCATGTCAGGATATTCTATTTACCATCAGGAAGAACAGTGGGCTTCCAGTCTTTGAGGATCTTGTTAAGCTCCTCTCCGAACTGCTGGTAGCATGGGTCACTGAACAGGTCATCCTTTCTGCCTTTGGCACGAAGATGCTGGACACACAGACAGACACACACATATACATACATATAAGTCACAATGACATAGCATGCGAGCCACAGTAGTTCATATTCAGTGAATACTAACCCACTGCTAGTGTCCTCATATTTAAATACTCAACAGATTGGTTCAGGATGTGAACAGCAAATAATTATAATCATGGGACACAAAGTGTAGATACAGACAAACCTGGCTGGGCAGCCAACTCATAACGTCCTGCTGCCATTAACCTGTTCTTATCACCTAAATCTCTCTTATGATCTAATGTTGGACATGTTGCCAAATATGAAATACAGCTCACATGTAGTCTGTTTAAATAGATCAGATCTGGTCAATAACTCAAGATATCAGAATTGATTCTTTTTTTCTAACATATTATATACTATATTGAAAACATCCAAAATTACACCATCAGCAATCAAATTAATGTTTTTTTTTAAGCATAACCCCCCCCCCCCCCCCCACAAAAACCAAGATGACCAAATCAAATCCTTCTTAGTACCTTAAGTTGAGCTTCTGGTTCCAGAAACAGGTCTTTAACATGTAGTATTTTCACCCTTAATACACATCAACTTGCATAAACGTTGCACTGACAGATGTTAATACCTTTAAAGTTTAAAAAATAAATAGAAATATAATTATTTCAAGATATTTCTTTACCAGTAACTCAAGCTTCTGCCGACCTTAGCAGTGACCATGTGCACCACTCTGAAGACCATGCTGCTTTGCTGCCTAGCATGTGAGTCTGAGAACGAGACAGGAAGTTGCGCGTCTGTAAAATAGGTCCTACAAGAAACACGTTTGTGGACTCTCTGTTCCTGCCTTTCTATACTACTATCCTATGGAGCCCCTGAGGGGACATTAAATGGTCGATTTTTTTTAGGGGTAGGTTTATTTTGAAAAGCCGACAATTACGGATTACACGTTTTCTTTTTTTCAGTTTTTTTTAAGGGTGCAGGGAAAAAAAGTTAAATTGGTGTGATTTTTTTTTGTCATGTTGATTTTTATAAAAATGTTCCCACGAGTTCGTAACTTGTTCCCACGAGTTCATAACTCGTGTACCTTTTTAACATTTCTACTACCTAAAAAGTTTTTTTCACCCACATAAAAAGATCATTCATCAAATTAGTTTTTTTTCCTGTGCCCTTAAAAACAAAACCCTGAAAAAAACAAAACACATAATCTGTTATTTTCCAACCCACAAAATATAATCCAACGGCTTTTCAAAGTAAATCTACCCCTACCCAAAATCTACCTAATAATGTCCCTTCAAGGGGCTCCGTGACTATCAGTTCCTTTTTGATAAATAAAATAGGGCATTATTGGATTTTATAATTATAATACAGTGTAACATGTAACAGAGTATATCGTTATTGAAAATGTAGCATCTTGTTTTATATTATTTATTTAATTTGATTCAGTGGCCCTCAAATCAACTTTGCAGCTCCTGCCTCGCGTGCAGTTCAACTTGATGTGGATTTCCCCTTGGCATGCGATGGCCACTCGCCTGCATTTGCACATGTGACTGTACCCTAAAGCAGTCCATGTTTAGAATGAAACTGCTGCACGAATTCTCCCCAGAGAATAGCTACAGTAAGCTAATGTAGCTAGTAAGCTACAGTAATTCATGGTATTTGTACCAATATTTGGTACAGATACGACAGTGCGTCATGAAGATTTAAATAATTGTATGTAATTTTAGCTGGTAAATACTGCATCTATGAATATGCCAAAGTCTGCTACTATATCAGGAGACGTTCATTCACATGTCTTTAAATTAAACAATGTGACACAACCACTAGAGAGAGAGTGTGTGTGTGTGTGTGTGTGTGTGTGTGTGTGTGTGTGTGTGTGTGTGTGTGTGTGTCCGCAGCTAACCTCCCAAAGTGTTGGACTGATCAATGACTTATTTTTTTGTGCATGCTGCCAGTAGGGAAATTCCCATTGGTCACGATAGCTATGTTATTTTTGTGAATTTATAATATCAGACCAACAGTCCCTACAGGCTATGGGATACGTGTCCATTAGGGTTACCAACAAGTGAGCAGTGCGAGTCTGGGTCTAGACTCTGGTGTCTGGAAATGCCCTCAGCTCAAAGTGGGCAGAGTGTAGAAGAGAGAGTAACGTCACACTTTGATCTTGCCGCAAAGCGGGCTGCTATGGGCTATAGTTCCAAACATTGGAACTATCCCATAGACAGAGCACTTCCGCATTCCATTCTTACAATGGGAGTCAACGAAAACGGTTTCGACCAATGGGCTCGACTCATGAGCTTGCGCATGGGGCTGCGCACCGAAGTGACGCAAAACACGTCACAGAGGTGACGCAGAAGCCCCAAATAGGCCTCTCCCAACACATTTCCCAACCCGGAAGAAGGGGTGATTTCGGCCCATGCGCTGGGTGAGAAATTCAATGCAAGTGGATGGAACATAAGTTGAAAGTCTAAAGAAAAAACGAAAGACTGAGACGTCAGAAGTATAGAAATGAGTGGGGAAAAAAATAAGGGTGGCTATAAAGTGTGACAGAATATGAACACAAACCAGGCGATTTTTTTCAGCTAGCCATGGTAGAATCCATGATGTAGCCTAAACAACATAAAGTGAAAAGCAGGCAAGCAGCATAGACCAGGGAGCACTGACACAGTTCCTTGTCTGCCAAGCGACCCCAGACTGGCTAACATGGTATGTGAAATAAGCATGTTGATTTTGTTTTTTAAAACCTAATGGTTGTTGACTTGTTGTTACTTAGGGTAGTAGTATGCCAATCTGGGAACCCATCGCCAAATAAAAAGGAAAAACAGCGCCCACTGCTGTTTTTTACATATTCATTTGGCTCTAGGCGGAGCTGAACGGACGACCCGTGCTCAGGGAAACCAGGGTTTTGGTCTGCCTTCGGCCTTTCACTTCCGGTGGTGCGACTATGTATTAATTCCCACTAACAATATTTCTCCACGGAACACTAACACCATTTCTCCCAAAGAACATGGATCGTTTTGGTTATAAGCCCACTTGTTTCTATGATGAAAGAGCAATTTAAAATGTTACTAACTTTCCGTGGTTTTGACGGCTTCGAGGATGCTATTGTTAAATGAGTTTCGGTTCGTTTCCAGTGGGGAACGAACGGCACACACGTAAATCCCGCCAACTACATTTGTTTGGGTAAAGCGCGGCCCGCTTCCTGATCTGATGGCACGCCCACTTGTAGCCAATGTGCACGGGTTGTCAACACGGCTACCGACAGATTCAAGCGCAGAGCAGAATCTGTTCTTGAGAGATTAGTAGTATGCCAATATGACTAAACTAGTACTGGGTAACCAGAAAAGTGGGCACATGAGAAGCCTGTATGCTTTAGAAAATGGTGAGAAACCAACCAACCAGCGTAAAGAGGACGGCCACTTGATTCCTCATTCACACACAGCTCCGCCTCCAACACAGACGGAGCACAAGCAGCAACACACACAGAAGCACTTGCAGAGGCTGAGGCACACAAATTGCTTAGCTGTTCATAAGCTATGTACTTAGGAATCATGTGCAATATGAGCGGGTGGCTTACACGTGTTTTACGAGAGGGTACAAATACATGGACCACGGCTCCATTTGGGTTCCATCTGTACCCTTGCAGAGTTAAATTACAGATCGCGATATAACATGGGGTCGCCAAAACATTTCCCTCATTGTATGAGGTTGTGGTATAAAAAAGGTTTGAGAACCCCTGATCTAACAAATATATATCAGCAAGTCTCTTAGGTCACTGTTGTGCACTGGTTCCCAAACTTTTTTCCTTGGATCCCCCCTTCTTAGATCTGACACAAGATTGAGACCCCTACACATGAACGCATGCACATAAACACAAATTGTGCGTATGTGCGAGTTTGAAGTCGATCCGATGGTTCTCGAGATACGTTAAGGACAGTTACACTCACACGCACTCACACACATATGCAGAGATTTCGTGCATTTATAGTAGCATGTGATAATTGAACTATTTGTCATCCTATCTAAGGCATTTGACTCATCAATAAAAACCTATTCATCCAACATGTATATTCAAAGATCATTAAAGCAGTCAGTAAAAGCAACTTGTTTTTACATGATTTGTTTTATACTAAAGACCTCACAACCCTGAAGAGATAAGTGGCCCACTCATTCTCCTTTGGAGAATCAAACCAGTATAGTGTGTGTGTGTGTGTGTGTGTGTGTGTGTGTGTGTGTGTGTGTGTGTGTGTGTGTGTGTGTGTGTGTGTGTGTGTGTGTGTGTGTGTGTGTGTGTGTGTGTGTGTGTGTGTGTGTGTGTGTGTGTGTGTGTGTGCATCCGTGTGTGTGTGCGTGCGTGTGGTGGGGTTAAGAGCGGTCTGAGCACAAACTGAGGACACCAGCCAGTCTGTCTGCAGGTCCTGTCCAGTCCTGGGTCTCATCACAGACACATAACTCACCTAGAACTCTGTGACAGCTCTGCCCTGTCATGTCTAGAGAAGTTTCAATGCTTCTTCAATGGAACATCTCAAACACATTTTAACATTCATCAAACTCCCACTTATGTTAACGTCAGATTTAAGTCTTTTTAAAACTTGTTAATGCCACTCTGCCACCAAAAAAACAACAATTATTCAGATTTAGGGTAAATTTTGTCCCAATGTTTATTGAAACGTAAAGAGTTGACCAAAAGGGGTGCATTTGTAAGTGCAGTGAACACTGACAAATACACACACGCCCCTAAACCCAGCCTATCACGCCTGGTAACATACGACGGTCTTGAATTAAATATACCACAAAGATACAGAGGGAAAGCTCCTTTCACTCACCCATACCACACAGTGCATACACACACAATACTGGTGTAATTCCTTCCCTCCCAGACAGTGGTACTGACCTGCTGTATGCCCAGACAAAGGTACAGGATGCTGTCTGGAGCGTAGTGATCGCCGCTGGGCCGACACACCTCCTTGATGAACTTGGACAGAGCCATGCTCAGCTCCGCCGGGCTCAGAGATAGCATGTTACTATTGGACCGCACCACAGGGGCTGCGAACACACCGCAACATACTCATTTCTGTTCATCACTACATTATGACTGGGTTTTCTTTTGCTCATAATGAAATGACATATACATTTTTTTATGATCCTTATGATCCCCAAACTGTAGAAACGCCTTTATGGCGGTATACATTTGCATGTACAAGAAATTTGCCTTGGTGTACAGTGTACAGGATTTTAGATTTCTGTGAATATACTTTTGAAATAATTGAAAAATTTGGTCTGTTTTTAACATAAGCCAAATGTCTTTTATGACATAAATTTAACCCGTTAATATCTCTAGTGTGGATTTGGAATCCTTCATGTGCTATATTTGCTTTCTATAATAGACATGTTGAAACATGAATATCATAATCATATCATTTGTTTGCTACAGAGATAATTGTATCCAAAACAAAACAAAAAAGGTCTGATCCCTGTAGCACTCTATAGATAATTCCAGTTAACTGGATTGAATTAAACTGTGTGGGCATTGCTTCCTTACCTGGGTTGGGGCCGTCCTTCCCTTTTGTGTCGTCTGATTGGTTGGGCGAAGACAGCGCCCAGCGTTTCCAGGCGTTGAGGCCATAGCGAGCCTGCAGGGACAAACTGCGTCGCTCGCCCTCTGCACGTCTGTCAGACGGACAGGAAGATGAGGATGGCGATGAAGACGAGGATTGGACGGTCTCTTCCTCTACCGCTCGCCTCTTGTGGCCCTGTGAGAGAGACACCCACACACACAGCACCAGTCATACACAAAGACATGAAAATCATTAGAATTGTGGTGACGCTTCAAAGAGAGACAAACGTGTGTGTGTGTGTGTGTGTGTGTGTGTGTGTGTGTGTGTGTGTGTGTGTGTGTGTGTGTGTGTGTGTGTGTGTGTGTGTGTGTGTGTGTGTGTGTGTGTGTGTGTGTGTGTGTGTGTGTCTCTGTCTGTCTGTGTGTGTGTGTATACACTACCTTCCTCCTAGGCTGGGGTCGTGATAGTGGCTCCTCTTTCTCTTCAGCTAAGACAGGGGGCAAACTGAAGCCCATGTCATCCTCCAGAGCTAGAATGGAGTCCGGGGCAGGGGCTGAAACAGGGGGATAGAAAGATCAGCCCCATCCATCCATTTGCATTGACTCCAGCATGTCTGGACTGATCATCAGCTAGCAAGCCAACAGTAGCCTAGTAGCTAAAGGGGGTTGATGCAAAGTGTTGGGAGCTTTGAGATGTGCTATAGATGTGCTATATATCGCTGAATCTTCCACCCAACATAGAAACGCCAGGGTTCATGTGGTTAAGTGGCCTTCGCGCAAACACTGACCAACTTAAACTCCTAAGCACCCAACAGGCTGTAAGGAAATGATTTCCCCATTAGGTTGACTACAGCATCTTCAACATCACTCGCAAACACTGATATCCAATCCCCTGTGAAATACCTCTTTTCTTCAAACAGTCCCTTCTGAGTGCTCGCTCAAACCCCCTCTGCTCAGTTTGCTGCTGAAAAGTGAGCATGGATGAAACGCTTCCCAAGAACTTTACATTTCAGTCCACTTAGTGCGAGACCATCCCCTTGTGAACCCCTAATACATGCATATTCTAACCCGTAGCCACACACGAATGTATGCAGGCGCACACATACACAATGTTAGCACTTTTTAGATGTCACTTTTGTATATTTTGTATTTTTAGATTCATTATTATTTTATAATGAATAATATTTTTTATTATTCATTAAAAAGTTAAGAGTATAGAGAGAGAGGAAACCGAGAACAGAGCGAGGGGAGAAGTGCGAGACATGACAAGAGTCACATTTGAACACTTTTAACTGCCATTGACGGAGATCTCCGTCAATTTAAAAATATATATGTTTTTAGAAATTACGTTAAGAGGGCGCTCTTCGCCAAACTATGAATGATCCCTTGACTGAGAGAAGGCTAGAAGCAGAAATGACATCATCCCCAAAAAGTCACTTTGTTCCCTCCCATGTTTTGAGATTTAGAAACGCACATCTAGCTCGGATTTCTTCTTTTTTTGATGAAAACGAGCCATATTCAACTGCCGATAACAACAGAATGGATGATCGCGGTAAAAATGTTTTTGTTCCGGTGGATAGACGAGACCCTCCCCCTCCCCCCAGACAGCTTTTGTTTACATCCGTGTCCACATCGTGGGTCTCCGTGGCTCGTCAAAATAAGGTAAAAACGCTGGCAGTGGCGGATGAATTAATGAATTAATACCGGGCAGAGAATGTGTTAACTTGGGTCCTCCAAACTCACAAATCTATGATGAGCGCACCAACAGACGCCCTCTAAATCTAAGCCTGAGTCTAACTTCTACAACTCCAAGTCACAATTTATTTCTGTGTTTACCTTGAGGGAAGTCCATCTCCAGGTCCAGATCAGGCTCATACTTGTCGTCCTCCTCTTCCTCCTCCTCAGAGCTGCTGCCACTGGAACAGCTGGACTCCCCCTCCCCCACATCTCCTCCCCGCTCCCTCTTCACCTTCACTGGCTTCACATCTGAAACAGAGGCGTCATTTCAGAAAGAAACTATAGGGTGGCGAAAAAGTGACCACTTAAGCCCTATTTCAATGATATCGAAAATATTCAACCTGCAAGCTTACAATGCGTTTCAATGGCGACACGTTGTGAACTTGTATATCTGCTATTTTCTAAATTTTTGAAAAATATAAATAATAGAACATTTTTTTAATGTTTGCCTATAACATGCCCAAAATAGAGATGCCAGGTTGAAAGTGGCTAATGAATGTATGGTTGCAGACACAAGAAAACACGTGCACATGTCACATGTGCACATATCAGATGGATCTGCAATAAACGTTCCGAGGTGGAGAAAATATTCATAAAATAACTGAAGTTAAGGTTAAATGTGAACACTAGGAGGTGGCAATTTCTCCCCTGGGACCCCAAATGATGCTCCTGATCTGAAAACATACCGTACACAACCAAATCAGGGTTACTGCATACTGAGAAGTGTGTATAAGACATCGTTAGACAATTAACAAATCCAATTTTAGAATTGCATTTAAGCTCAATACATTTTCCCCACAGTAATGAAACTAAGACGTGGCCAGCGGGGTGTACCTGGTTTCTGCTCCTCAGTGATCACCTTGTCCACTGTGGCAACAGAGGACATCTTGTTCTTCAGATCCCTGATGCACTGAACTATCTGCTCGGCCCCCTGCAGTGTGGTAGGCAGGAACACTGGCACTGGTACCTGGACAGGACACAAGCAGAGCATGGAGCGAGGCTGTAGCTTGATGCTGCAGTGCATGACTGCCTCTGGACAGCAGGGTGGAGAGAATTAAACACTGGCTCATATAGGCTTTGGTTGGTAGTGTGTAAAAAATGTTTTCCTAGTGGTTACGGTTAGACGATGCTTCCTAGTTGTCACGGTTTGACACCGTTTTCTAGTGGCCCAGGTTACATATTTTGATTTGATTATGCTTGAGTCCACAAGGCATGGGCAATTGGACGTTTGATGAGTCCAATCGTTGTTTTTATTGGACAATTTCTGTCCTTTTATTTTGTAAATGTAATGGTCTGCCTCCTCGAGAATTTAACTCTGCAAATAAAACCTGATTAACCTGTGAAGTGCAATACAAAGTGGTGCACGAAACGCGAATCAATTTGGGCCATATTATGCACGCATATGGCCGTGCAGTCCTCTGTAATAAATGGAATGGATGAGAGCTTTCCTAGTTGTCTCTTTATCAGCTAAGGTTTGAGAGCAAAACCTTGTTTCCATTTAAGAGACAAGCCATTAAAACAAAAATGAAACCTATTTAGTTGGTTTCTATATAGAATGCAAAACCTTGTTGCGAATGCAAGCTTAAACTTTGTTTCTTCCGGCAGGATATGACATGCCAAGTTCACAGATCTTATTCTAATCCTGAAGAGGATATCCTAATGGATATAGCAGATTCACACAATTCTGAATCTGCATTCATGTGTTGACTTTATTTTTCTGAACAATCCCAGTTGCAATATCAATATTAATTCTACATTCATATCTTCTGTTCCTCATTGACAGCATCGTGTCACGTTACGATAGTAACCCGACAGATTAGCTGCCGGGGACTGGGGAGCTGTTTTCGCATTCATTTATTTTCTCTAGTGAATATATTGGCAACTGCCGACATTTCGGCTGACAGTGGGCGGTAGGAATATTGTGAAATATCACCCAACCCTAGAGTCAAGTTTGTGGATGTGGATTTCTCTCCAAAAGATTAAAATCCCAAGGTCAAAGTATGTGAATGAGCCCTACTGCCATGACAAAAAAAGACAGATTGGCAGGGAGGAAGGAATGCTGCACCTGACACCTGTATGAGAAGACCGTTCACTACAACCTTTCCATTACATCTTCCTCCACAGTTAAATTAATCCAGGGAAGGTTTGCTATATATACTGCAAATGCTGTGTCTTCTTAATTGTTTTCTTACCGGTAGAGGCATGGGGAGTAGCGATGGTGTGAGCTGGGAGTACAAGTTCATGGGCACTGGGATAAAGACAGGTACAGGAATCGGCACGGGAATGTACTCCCTCTTCACACCGTCGTCCACATCTGACCACACACACACACACACACACACACACACACACACACACACACACACACACACACACACACACACACACACACACAATTGTGTAAACAACTTGTATAACAACATTTCCTACTACTACCACTATTACTGGTAATAATAAACTTTAATACTAATTAATTGAATGCATATGTTAGCTTTTTTTTTTAAATAGAGCATTAAATAAAATAAAACCATAAAATAAAAAACTGCAAGCAGTAATACTACCACTATTTCTAACATTACTACTATTACTACCACTTTAACAAATCAAACAATCATTGATTGATTTGATTGACTTTAAACCTACAATTCCATTCATTTCATGGCTGGGTAGTTTTTTCTACCCATCAGCCACAAGGGGTCTCATTCCAGTTTAGAAGCCTTAGCAGTAGCCTGGTTCAAAGTTTAAGTGACCAGTTAATTGAGGGATTTAGCCGCCAGTGAACAAAACGTCCCACCCTGGGGTAATAGCCAGCTTCCTCAGTGTGAACAGGCTCTCTGTTCTGTTCTGTTTTGTCCGTGCACCATGGGGGGGGGGGGGGGGGGTCTCACCTGTTTGTAAGAGCTTGCTCTGCATGTGAGGTTTGCAGTAGGTGGCCTTGGTGAGTGTGAGGGGTTTGCAGAGAACAGCCTTGTTCTTCACGTCCTTAACCACCACACCTCCTCCTGCATACGCCACTGTACCCTGGTTAATAATCTACAACACAGCATGCAGACCAGGAGTTCAGCTTGTTAGGTAGGTAAGCAAGTCCGTCATAAAAATAAAAAGACTTATAGCAAATGAGCCACATTACAATTGTGTAATTACGATGCATCATGAGCCACATTACAATTGTGTAATTAAGATGCATCATGAGCCACATTACAATTGTGTAATTAAGATGCATCATGAGCCATATTACAATAGTGTAATTAAGATGCAAAAATAAATCTACATAATGTATTACTTACCCCTGGTTTGGCTGATGGCATGTCAAACCCTGGTGATAGAATGAATACATCAGAACAATTTAAAGAATAAAATTACCGTGCACAACCAGACACACTCACACCCATCGTATTAACTGCAACTGTTTCAGTATATGTGCAAAAAATAAAACACCCCCCCACACACACATGCACAATCAGCTACCTAGGCTGGTGTTCTCCGGGCCTTTCTGTGTGACCAGGATAGGCTCGTTCTGCTGGAGGTAGAAGCGGAGCAGACACTCCTGGTCACAGAAATGTTTCATCTCAGCTCTCCACTGCACAGACTCTGTCAGGTTGCCCTGCACCTTACAGCAGTCACACCTCGCCGCCTAGTGGACATCAGGGGAAACACAGGACACAGGTATAAATACACAGCTTGCGTCCACACTGGCTGGTGGGTCGGATCATTCACCAGCTGTTGCATTGTTCCACAAGCCCACTCCTATCCAACCATGTTCCACAGAAAGGAGCGTGAAGGCCGTATCTGACCACATGCTGTATTAGCTCTCTGGATGAAGGAGGAAATCAATACTCATCAAATGGCATTTATTTAGATAAATGAACGACAAAAAAATATATATATATAAATGACAGCATGATTAGGGTATAGAGGATGGATGACCTGCAAAAAGGGTCCTGACCCGGGAATCGAACCCATAATGTTATGTGGTTGATGCATTACCGAGTTGAGCCACGAGTGAGCTTAAATCACAGTTATAAATACTCATCTTTATCACAATTATCATCACGATCATAATGATCAGGTTGCCTCAATCATACTTAAATATAAACTACCATCATCATTATAGTTATCATCAATCAACATCACAGCATGCAAATTAACACGTAATGCTTAATTATGTTCAGTAGTACGAAGGGGTCATGCGTCAAAATTTGCTGAAACTCTCACTGGATGCATTATAAACTTGTAGATTGGCTATTTTCTGCTTGTGACACTGTCGTATGACAAAGTATAAATGGGGCTTAAGAACCACCACCACATCGGACTGACCTTACAGTACCAGTCGTTGAACTTCTTGGCGCAGGCTTCGGTGCAGAAGTCCCTGTTCATTCCCCCCAGTTGCTTGGTCACCCCTCTCTTGCACAACTGGTTGCAGTGATTACAGCTCACACATTTCAAGCCCAGACGCCTCACAAAGTCCTGCTTGAACAGCAACTTACAGCCTGGGAGAGGAGAGAGGGTGAAAGAAAGAATGAGAATGTATGAAGACAGTGGGAGAGAGGGTAGAGGTGGAGAAAGAGGGGCTGGATGAAAGAGAGATTTAAGCCTGGTTTATGCTTACCGGTAGTTGAGCACCGGTGAGGCGCACCGAAAATAGAAGATCTACAAGCTCACAAAGTGTTGTGGGCTTGTAGAGCTGGTATTTTAGGTGTTTGACACCAGCGTGCAACTAAGCACAATTCAGGCTTAAGAGAGAGAAGACGGATTGGGAGTAAGTGTTTAAGGACAATGCGCAGAACCGCTCTCTTTTCTTGCCTTCCTCCTATCTACAAGAAACTGAAGGTGTGCATAAGCCTTTATATTACAGTCAGATTGTGTTTTTGGTAGGCTAAAAAGAAGACTAGGCAAGCCTAGTTAAGCAGGACCCGGATACATGTCAATGTGTTGGTGAACTATAATACAGATATCTCCATATCTGTCCACGGAGCGAAAGACAGACTCGGGCCGGGCACCGTTGGATGCGGCTCGCCAGCCCGATACGACCCACCGTTCGGGCGCTATCGCGAGTAGACGCGCGGTAGTCGCATCAAGAGAAACCCAATCGTAGCAAAACACAGAAGTCAATGACTGCTATTTATATATTATTATATCAATACATAATGTTATATCATTGACCTATATGGAATTATATCCACAATGATAGGATGATAACAAACAGTTATTTCTCTGAGAAAAAATGACTTTGGACAGGTAAAAAACTTTCGTTAAACTTTACCAGTGACGCATTACTTTACCTGATTCTGATAGTTCTACTTGAATGTTCATATAAAATAATATTCCTGTTAAGTGTTTCATTCGCGCAAGGCACAAGCCTGAACAAATACAGCCTGTAGTGACAGCACTGCTCAACGCATGTTGAAAGGCTAGGATAAAGATACCAAGGATTTGACAGTGATGTCACTGATATGCGACACTGAAGTAGCACGGACGTACGCCTTTAAACTCGAAGCTGGTAATAAAGACACCAAGGAGTCGTCATTGATGTCACTGTCATGCCTTTCTCCGCTGTGTGTAAAAGCCTAGTGACGCAAAGTTATAGACTCAACGTTGCCTGCGCATATTCTTTTTGTGGACGTGCTACCTCCACTTACTAGATCTGCATCCAGTTCACTGTCCAGATGTTTTATAGAGGTCTTGGCTGAAATTAACCTCCCCTCCCAACTCCACAACAATGCTGGACAATTCATTTCACTGAGGTCCCAAACAATATGGCCTCTGTGTTTCCCAGGTGCAGGGGTAGCTTGTTATCAGATAACCATGTGCTGGGGGTGCGGGGGAGCTCTGTGTACAGTACACCATTGGTTCTCAGCGTTGGGTTCGGGGACTCCCAGTGGTCCAAATGGACCCCAGCTTGGTTCCATGTGTACACTCTCAAAGTTAAATGAACACTGAGGATTTGACTGTGTAGATTGGGGTCCCCGATATAAATAATGGCATCAAATGGGAGGGGGGTCTGTAGTCTAATGCATATCAAACTGGGGTCTTTGAAATTAAAAGGTGGAGTACAGTACCTTCACTACAGAACGGTCTCTTGACACCGGAGATTTGGACCGTCTCGTGGAGCGTCTTCTCCTCCTGGCAGTACTCACAGAACGTCACGATGCAGTGCAGCTTCTTGTAGTCCTCACAGCATGTCTTACTACAGAACGTGTATACCTTATCCTTAAGACGGACACACGCACACTTATTTCAACATACTTTGTGAGGACGGTCCATTGACTTTCATTCGTTCCCATCAGTAGAGGAGTCAATTACATTTGGCCTAAAATTGAATATTTCAGGATGCTTTTCAGAAATAAAACTTCATAGTCATCATATTCATTATACTATATTGTTATTATGGCTGCTTATACCTAACCTTTATATTTGACCATCACTTATAGTACTTACATAATACATTATGATATTTGGTAGCTTGTAAGAGCCTAGATGTCTCCACTATACCTGATAGCGATTGTTTTGGTGCAGCCTATCTTGTTATGGTTCAGCTTGTCCTTGAAGCAGCTACAGTATAACTATGGTCTGATCCCTGTGCTTCTTGGCCGAACTACCGTACCACCGACCACCGAGTGTTATCGTACTTCTCCCCATGGTATCATGTACATTAAAGCATAACCATCACCACCTAGAATATTGTCGCATCTCCTATTGCCTCATCAATTGCTGATTGATCCAGAATTCCACGACAATAGGCTGCAGCGTATTTGTTGGACATGGTGATGGAACCCGTCACAGTGATGCCAATGGTAATGCAATGGAAGTTAACTTATAAAGACAATGGAAACAAGTCCCCAGGACCTTTTTGTGTTATCCTTTTAGCCGAAGTGTTTTACTGTACCTTCGTGCTGTTTAATTTTTTTACTCATAAAGTATTCAATCAATCAAGTGGTCTCACCTCCCAGTCCAAGATTTCAGGCTTCAAGCTGAAGGCTCCCCTGCAGTAATTACATTTGAGCTGGATGCTGCTGTTCGTAGTGGGGAGGAGCGTCTGGCCATTGGTGGTTGTTTGGAGCGTTGGCGCATTCTGAAAATAATGAATTAAATGAAAGTCTTATGAACACTGTTGTAACTTGAGATTTTTTCCCGCCATAATGTGTAAAATAATAATAATACTTATTATAAAATAAATAAACGTTATATAGCAAAACTCTGTCAAATGTCTTGCCCTATAAAGCACACGTGTGCTCCCTTAGAAAAATATGTCAAGACAGAGACCGGCACAATATCAACATCCTCATAATGATGATTATGACCCTAACTAAGCATTCAGGGTTTGGTTTTCAAAGGCCAGATTAAAGCACATTTCAAGTACTTTCAAGGACCATAGCAACTTGCCATTTCGCTTTTTCACTTTTTCGCGCCGACTTTATAAGGTTTAAAAAAAAAACGTATTACTCGCATGAAAAAAATCGCCCCGGTGTGTAAGGACCTTTACTGTACAATAAAACCATAGAACCACTCCACCCTTGCACAGCAAGTAGCTACTTCCTTCTGCTATAGAAAGTTAGATAAGACTCCTAATAGCAAGAAGATTGTTTACGGAAGCCAGAAGGAAAATTTTCCACATCAAAAATAGGCATGTAAGGCCCGGACGGTTGGCGTAACCGTCTGGGCACCTAGGCTGGATTAATCCAGCCTGACAGCGTGTCGCGGGTTCGACTCCCGATCCCGACGACCTTTTCTGCGTGTCACTCACCCCCCCCCCCCATCTCTGTCCCCATTTCCTGTCAGCCTACTTGGCTCACTCAAGACTGATAATATATGTACATACATATATTTACATATTCACACCAGTTAGCTGCTTAAGATGGCTGCAGTATGGTGCATCTGGCTTTGTCGGGGTCTATGCGAACACAATTGGTCCATGTTCAGGGGAGGGAAGCCGAGCAGGGAGGGTGATATTGGTCATTGCACATACTCCTACGGGCTGGGGCGGTATCTGTCAGCAGGGAGTGTTGGGCGGGAGGAGTAGGACAAAGGCCCTACATCCTCCCGGTGGGGGCTCCTCACTGGCAGGTGAGTCAGTAGGATACAACAGCAGTGACAACACAGAAATGTATGTGGGGAGGAATCAATTGGCAAAACGACTAAATTGGGGAGAAAAAGGGGGTAAAACATAATTGGCTACTCTAAATAATAATAAAAAAATAGTGCATTTTGATCTACAGAGTGAAAAACATCATGGAATCGACTGTGATTCAAATGATTCAATCTCTGCATGTTCAAGGGCAACTCAATGGCAGCTGTAGACACCAAGACACATGGGGTTTGATGTGAGAACTGACACGGAGGGTGTTACCTGGAACTTGGTGACACACTGTGAGCTGCAGAAGTTGAGGACGTTCCCCTCCGGTAGTGTAGCCTGGTACTGAGGCAGGGAGTTCCTCTTACAGTAATGACACGTTGGCTCTGCGTCTGCACACAAACACAAAGATGCACATGAAGACACCTCGTGATACCATGCTACCTTCAAGGTCTCTAATCCTAACCAATTCTCTTCCCTATATACACTACACTATAATATAGTAGCGAATGGAAATCTCAAGTCTCCACCATAAAGAAATGGTTTGTTGAAATGAGTGAGGAAGAATGTTTATGTTCTGCACAGAGCCCTGACCTTAACTCTATCAAACACCTTTGGGATTAATTGGACCACCAAATGAGTCGGGTCTAATTGCCCAAATACGAAATTTAGCAAACTACGCACCCATCATTTTCATTCGCTGTCCTCCTTTAGGCTGGGTGGAGTGACGTGTCCCCGCTTTCAGCCAGTCTGTTAACATTATGTAGTTAGCTAGCTAACCTTCTAATGTTAAGATGGCCTAACGTGCAAGTAATTGTCAAGTATAATTGTACAATTTGGAAACGGTTGATAACCTATTCCGTCCACCACGGCGTGCCAACCCAGACAGCACACTCATCGGCTGCTCGGCTAGCTCGGGCGTGCCTCACGAGCCTCGCAGTTGGCGCGCCTGCCTTGTTGTCAAGTGATCACAGCGATGGCATGGTGTTAAAAATGTGCTAGTGCAAACGCCTCTCTCGCATAATGTACTCACTGAAGGTGGTGGGGGTATTTATGTTTATGTACTCACTGGGGGTGGTGGGGGTGATGACCATTTTGCCCTTGTTCATGCAGGTGACAGAGCAGTAGGATCCCATGGTGCCTCCGGCCCCCAGACTGTGGAGAACCTCGCCTGTCTTTATTAGGGTCTTGCAGGTCACACAGCTTGCCAGCTTACTATGAGCCTGGTACAGAGATGGGATCATTAAAAAAAAAAGGTTTAATCACCCTGTGATGCTGCATAATAAAGTGACAGGCTAGAGGCAACAAGTCATTTTCAATGGATGCCAGCAACATGAAGCTACAAAATGACGCCCGACACTTCACATGGCGTGACACGCTACAAACCAAGTTGAGCTTTTTTCAATACTCTGATGACGCAGTGAAGTGTCAATCAATCATATGTTTTTATTTCACCATTTCCCTTCTGTCATTCGTGCTGTTAACCAGTTCAGTGTGCTATTTAACCCTTTTCATTTAAGCAGTGTGGCTTGAGCAGCAACTGGGCAGCAATGGAGCTGGCCTAGAGTTCTCAACAGGCCTGACAATTAAGGCCCGGCCCCAACTGGGCCCTGACAGGGCCGACCCGAATAATTACCATAAATGTAGGCCCGAAAACCTGAAACGTTATTATGTGCTCAAAGTCACGCATTGAACAAGCTTTGAACTGAACAGATTGGACCTTTCGTTCCAGAGATAATGGCCAAAACATCTTGAAAACGTCCACTTTCGCCAATTTGTAATGTTTGAGTTCCGGCCATTTTCGCCAGTTTTCTTCTAATAACGTGGGGTAGGAAGGTCGGACAGCGACGAACTAGATACCTGAGTAATGTTCACTTTGAGCTGAAATGCCCTTTTGGGGGGTAATAGATTGTATTTATTTATAATTTTTTTCACGGAACCCGAGGCTTGGCTCGGCCCGACTAATTAGCATACAATTTCGTCCCGGACCGAAAACATCGGGTCTGGTCAGGTTCGGGCAGAATTTGAGAACTCTAAGCTGGCCATTTTGTAGCTTTGTTGGCGCAAGTGTGACTGTGAATGCAGCATGAGGGGAAATTAGGTTGCTCCAGAAGCCAGTACCAGGATATGCATATATAAATACGCCCCTGACAGGAGGAGTAGCATTATAATACAGTAAAGTTAAAAATTAAATAAAATAGACCACAATTAACCCAAATCACAAAGCTTGGGTTCGACCGCACGTGACAATGTGTGTGTTTTGTACAGAGGGATGGAATTAGGAACACAAGATGACAAACCATGTCAGAGGAACATGAAAGCGAGACAGAGAGTGGGGTCAAAAGAGACGGGGAGAAACAGAAGGTCAAACATTAAAATAAAAGAAATCAAGGACGGAGGATAGACGGCAGACAGGCAGAAATAGAAAATGGTAGAAAACCCTCGTACTGTGTCTCCAGGACTAAACGAACTTGAACTGAACACACACACACACACACACACACACACACACACACACACACACACACAGTTTATATACGTACAGTATGTTTCCCCCAAACACTATTAAACATTATACTTTCATATTTCCAGCCATTTCGAAAACAGTCAAATACATTTATCACATTAAAAATAAAATGGGGACATAGTATGAATATTGATTGATTTTTAAATGATCCCCCAACAAGCGAACACACAAACACACACACCTGTTTGCCTTACATATGATTTTCCTATTTATAGGAATGGACGGTCTGCCTGCCTTGTGCATTTCCTTCTTTATTTAGGCATGAGGAAATCAGAGACCCTTACCGATTTAGAGGGACAACACCGCAAAGTAATCACCTCAACAGTGGCAGTGAAGTTTACCCAACGGGTGTATGCGATTCGCAAGGATTTTTTGGGACACGCTACGTCCTGCATATCACTAGAGATTCAAGAACAAGAAAGGCACAGCGACAACAAGGCCTTGAGGCTCGTGAGACACACATGACAATAGGCAAGCGAGTGCACAAGCAGAGCAGCCGATGAGCCGTCCGAGTTGGAAAGTCACAAATGTCACCAAATCAGCCAATCACAGTATTGGGGGGGTGGAACATTTCCTTGGGAGTAGCATACATGCGTACCCAGACAGAACCACCCAAATAGTCCATTTTAATTTCATTTTGTTTTATTGGCCCCTCCTGATCTTTACCATAGAATAGAACATCCAGACGATAGTTTGCTGCCTACCGAATAAATAGGTAGTAGACCTCAACACCAGCAGCTGGAATAAACCAGCATTTGGCTAGAGAGAATTCCCCACCCAGTGAAATATAACCAACACCAAAGTCTCCTTCTAGAAAGGAGACTTTGGGAGACAGATATCATTATCAAGACACCCAATAGTTCCCAATGATAGAATATTCCAAGAGATCATGTTGCTAGGCAACAAATACAAAGTATACCAGCCAATAAGGCATGTCTAGTCTATTATTACTAAGCAACAAAATAGTGGGACTTTTACGTGTACCCATCTTTAGTACAAATCTGCAATGCTTGTAGTTCTCCCTCGCTACCTGTAGGTCCACCCTACTTGGTAGGTAGGTTGACCCTTGTAGCTGGGAGGTCCCTCCTACCTTAACTCTTTGACTGCGGACGACGCGATAACGCGTCAAGTGCTACTTTGTCCAGTTGGCCGTCGACGCGCTCGACGCGCTGGACGCGCGTTCATTGTTTAATCTCTGATTGCGCTATGCTGCTTAATATTCAATGTTATTCTCGAGTTCCACTTACTTCACGGACATCTGCATCCGGTTTCATGGCCTGGATTCCGTTTCCGGTTTTTGATTTTTTTCCCCAGTCATTTTCGTCCAAAATAGGTAAATAAACGGGTTTTCACACGGTATAACGGACAAACGGACAGCTTCTCTTCTATAATCTATGGTCTGGGTGACGATCAGTCATCGCCGTCGTGTATCACAACGTAATTTTCGCTGATCAAAACAATCTGGGTGACGTCACATCCGTTTTCATGTTTTTCCTTGTCTAATCTATCAAGTAGGGTGAGAGAGACCCAACGACATGATCAAGCAGTCATGTGCTGCTCCCTAGTGGCGGATTTGTGCTGGGTCTTTACATTATGTCCCCTTAAATTATTTTCATGAGAAAAATTCAAAATATAAAAATAAAAAAACACGAAAATTGCTGGCACTGGGGGAGTACTTTATGAAAATACTCTGGCAGTCAAAGAGTTAAGGGCGATTCATACATAAATTCGCACCGGTGTCATATTGAAAATAGTCAATCAACCCAGTACAAATCAGGCATCACCCTACCTGTTTGAAGTCCCTGATGCAGTTCTGGCAACAGAAGCGTTTCTGTTGTCCGTCCACCAGCAGGAAGTAGTTGGCAGTGGCTCTGCTGGGCAGGTAGTCCCCACACTGCTCACAGCAGTTCATGATGAGCCCGTTGGCCATGCGGTAGCGGTTGAAGCAGCCGTCACTGCAGATCTTGTGGGTCACCGTTTTGAAGCTCACCTCGTGCCGGATCTGACGGGCATCGATCAAGAGGGAAGAAAAGAAGAGAGAATTTTTTTTTTAAATAAACTGTATGATGATAGAATTTACCAAATGTTTAAAATAAATGATGGGTTGTTTATATGAAAACATTTCCATGCACTAACAGGATGGTGAATGGGTGACTATATTTTTGAGGCATGGTAAAGTATTATTGCTTATTTAAACATTTATACACTGGAAGTGCTCCCTTTCAGATAAAACAATGCTATAATCATACATTCTAAAAACAAACAAGCCTCAACGGAAACAGCCAGGGAACTGCTGGGTGCATGTGAAAAGTTTGCATATGACTGGACCATGTATGAAACGCTGGAGGTCATAATGCTGCAGCACATACATGTGGTCTTTAATTGTCACTTATCTCCCCCTTTTCACTTTTCATTCCACTCCTTGTTGCCAATTTTTGATAGATGATAGTTGCATATATGCAGATGTATGTTAGTTACTTGTTCATGCTATGCATGTTATTTAGAGAGATATATACTGTTTGCACGTTACTAACTTGACTTCTTCCTGGGGATTTTGTGCTTCCTCATCCCAGAGGCATCCATTAATCCTGACTATTAGACTGTATTGTTTGCTGTACACCTGTCTCTCTCTTCTCTCTCTCTTATCTCAACCGTTCAAGGCAGATGGCTGCCCACCTAGAGCCAGGTTCTGCTTGAGGTGTCGAAAGGGGAGTTTTTCCCTTGTGGCCGTCACCAAGAGCTTGCTCATGGGGGAATTGTTGGGTCTCTGTAATTTAAAGAGTATGGCCTCCAAACCATGACAAAACATTTGTCGTGATTGGCGCTAAATAAAATTGACTTGACTTGTTGTTTAGATGTTGTTTAATACAGATTGATGATGGTTTGACAATTGCCTGGTATCGTAGTTTCTTTGTTGCACTTAATCGTTTTCTTTGCACTCAATTTGCTTGACCATTTACCCTGTCATTTGTTGACTAGGGTTCATGCCACTTACTCCGATCTTGCACTTAGCAAGTCGCTCTGGATGAGAGCATCTGCTAAATGCCTAAAGTTGTTGAGAGGAATAGGGAGAGAAAGACAGACATATCCTATATAATATATTAAAATTGCCTTAAGGAAGGGCCGGTGGGCGGGTGGACCTCTGACATCACACTCATGTCACCATGACTCAGCCATAACGATATAATGAGTTCAGGAGTTTGCAGCTATGCCCAAATATGGAGTGTGTGTTGTCCAACCTCAATGGGTCGTCAGGGCATCAGGCACAAACAAATCAGCGGCCCGTGATTTTGGAAACAGCCTTTGTCTTACACAGGGATGTAGTGCTATTTGTTTGTGTTTATTTGTGCAGAGGCACCTATGAAGCATGAATATGTGCAGTTAGGTGCCTACGTACACCACTGTTCCTATGGTGGCAAGTTTATATACCTTTAGAACTGACCACATGATGAAATGCTAGACCAGTGGTTCTCAAAGTGGGGTCCGGGAACCCCCAGGGGTCCTTGGGGGGTCCCCAGCTAAATGAGTTCCGCAGTTAAATATATATCAATTTGGGGGTTCTTGACATTAAAATGTTTGAGAACCACTGTGTTAGACTGACTTTATGAATAGTTTGGTCATGTTGAAGTCTCATCATGAGGAAGTCTGACCTCAGTCAGTTTGCCACACACGGTGCACTTGGTCTTGATGGTAGACTTGGGTGGGTTCTGTTTGTTCTCGTAGGCCCCCAGACATCCAGTGCTACAAAACTCCTGGAACTGTTCACTGGAGTCCACCTGAGCCACGATGGTACCCTTCATTGTAGTGATGTCCCTGGAACGAACACACACAAATACACACAGTCAAAATGACAAAGATACGTGTCCGTAATTGATAAATGATAAAACACAGGATCATCGAAACGTAGGGGCCAACCAGGTGTGCATTGAGTTTCTCTCTGTTCTTATGACTAAACATGTTGAAACTTTTCACAGTCACAGCCAAGCTTGTATCATATGAAGGGACAGCCAGAGATAAATGGCACATATTGGAACAACTTTTATGTACCATGTACATGCATACACAAACGTTCAGCACACACACACACACACACACACACACACACACACACACACACACACACACACACACACACACACACACACACACACACACACACACACACACACACACACACACACACACACACACACACACACACACACACACACACACACACACACACACACACACACACCTTTTTTCGGCAGGGCTTGCCAACGCTGAACAAAGTTCTAAGGACAAAACCAATTTATACTTCCCTCTGAATTCTGAATGTTAGACCCCCGCCGTGCCTTGACATAATTTGTCTCTGAGATTTCGCCATCTCTGGCGAAAGACATGGGACAATGTGTGTGCTATCTCTCTCCATTAATTCATTGCCATCTGGCTGTGTTTGTAGTCGCTCAAAGAGGGATTATTCTCAGCCAATGTTTCTTCAAAACTGTCCGTAGTACATTGCTGACAGATTGCGGAAATAAAACAATATAAATCACAAGTGCATCGAGGGTCTGACCTATCACATACAACGTTCTTGTACATCCAAGATTTTCAAACTAGCCGAACAAAGTCCTGAAAGGCACTACCAAACTTCTTATTATGATGTCATTTTTTTTTTCTTATTGACCTACCGGTACTCTAGCCGCACAAAGTTCGTGTTCGGTTGGTGTATGCTGCCGGCTCAACACACCCTAACTGCTGCTGCATGCACAAACCTAACTTTTAATCTCAGTTCAACTGGTGCTGGCAAAATGCCTTAAACATCAGCGAAGAATGAAGTCATACTTTTTACACATGGTGCAGCTCTTCTTAGGGGCGGGTTTATGTGAGAAGGCGGAGAGGCAGGTGGTGGAGCAGAACAGATGTGTTGATCCTTTACGCTGGTAGGCTGTCTGCCCTTTCTTCAGGGGCTTCTTACAATTGGCACAGGTGACCTAAGAAACATATGAAAACATATTTTTGCGTGAAAAACATTTTCTGTCACACAGTGAATTTACTCCTGTCCTGGGAACAGGGCAGGAAAACAAACACATTTGTGTCCACACCAGGTGACAGTGATTTAGTGCTGAAGATGATAGCGATTTTTTTTTTGGGCAATATATACCATACAGTATATACAAAAATACTGTCCATTATATAATAGTTCGTTCCAGGCAAGTAATTTGTTTGGACAAGAGGCATTCAATGGGTGCTGTTGATACTATATAGAAAAACAGCAATGGAACATTTTACTGTAGGGTATGACTCCATTAGCTAGCTAATATTAGCCTACTACAGCTACAAAATCAAAATTGTCTCTCCGAACTGGATAAATAATGTGTACTAGAATTGTATTTTGTACAAATATTATTGCAATATCACACTTGACATTCAGTAAAACAGCATGACCTCACACCGCTATGATTAGCTTAGGCACTCAGACTTGTGCCTATGACTGAATCACAGCCATGCTGATATGTAACAGCACTCCCTCTCAGATTATATTCCATAAAAATAAGTTCATATTGTAAAAGGATTACAGTTTTTCATTAAATGTTTCAGACAGAACGTCAGGAGGAAATCTTTAATTATAATTGATAAAACTCTGCACATTAAAGGATGTGCCATCCTCCTGGTAGTGCTAGAGGCATAATCAAACCCAATGGTCTCCACAGGGACTGGAGCGCCTAAAACTAAGAGGAAATGCCCCCCAGCTTGGAGAAAATTGTGTTTCCCTTTCGGTGACCATGGAGACCAAAGCAAGGGGCAATAGTAGCCCTGGGCAGCTATGCAAGTTTCCGAGAGCGAGTGAGAAAAATCCAGAAATAAAGAAAAAGCATGAGCAACAGTAAAAAAACAAAGAAACGAAGGGGTGGGCTGGGTTTCAAAGTGAGACACGGATTCTCAAATTGGGGTCCGGGAAGTAAATAAATAAATAATTGCCAATAGTGCCAGCGATTTTTCATTTTTCTTACCTTTTCAAGTAGTCACAGAATATTGATATCCAGTATGATCAATCCAGAGATAAAATTCAGAGATAAAAGATTATATCAAATGGGGGTCCGTGGCCTAATGCATATCAAACTGGGGTTACTTGAAATGAAAACATTTTAGAAACACGAAGTGAGTAACAGAGGGTTACAGAGGACCATAGCAAACACAGCGAGTACCTTGACTGTCCTGGGCTGTTGCTGAGACCCCGAGGGAGAGGATGATGAGGAGGATTGGCCGGGAGGTTTAGTGAGGGAGGTGGCAGGAGACGGAGAGTCCACCCCTGTCTGTTTCTGATTGCGAGGGAATGAGGCTGACTGGGAGATCCAGGAGTCTGGACGGACCAACATACAAACACAGTGTAAAATCAGTGCGATGGAAGATGTCACATTTTATTCTAATCAGAACGCTGATGAAAACTAAAGTGAATGTATGAAGTGGGTGGTACACATGTGCATCTGTAAGTAAAAGCAATGGAGTGTGTGTGTGCGTATGTGTATGTGTGTGTGTGTGTGTGTGTGTGTGTGTGTGTGTGTGTTTTTTTTCTATCGATTAGTCACCCCATGCAGACTTGAATTCATGGATATTTTTTTGTTTTTTATTGGCATTCCTAATCCAATAATTTGATGACCGACCAGCGGACCGGTATAGACAGTGGTTCCGGTAGGAGACACAAAGGAGACTCTTTGTGTGTGTGTGTGTGTGTGTGTGTGCGCGTGTGTGTGTGTGTGTGTGTGTGTGTGTGTGTGTGTGTGAGAGACATGTGTGTGTGTGTGTGTGTGTGTGTGTGTGTGTGTGTGTGTGTGTGTGTGTGTGTGTGTGTGTGTGTGTGTGTGTGTGTGTGTGTGTGTGTGTGTGTGTGTGTGTGTGTGTGTGTGTGTGTGTGTGTGTGTGTGTGTGATCTTTGGATGTGTGACTGCATCTGTCAGTTCCTTGAGTGTACATGCACGAGGTTGCTTTCCCCCCCCAAGTCTGATTGTGTCAACCGGGTGCGTGCAGCCGTGCACGATGCGTATAGTCTTTTCAGAGCGTTACCAGTCCTGGCGTGCGTCCCCGTGTCTCCGTTCTGAACGGGCTGTCCTGCGGAAGCGGAGACTCGTCCAGGGTTGAAGGAGGCTGTGGGTCTGCTGGATGAGGAGTCTGCATTCAGGCTGAAAGCCCCACTGATCTGTAAATCCGTGGGGCTGAATGTCCCACTGATCTGCAAACCATTCTCCTCCACTTCACCTTCAGCACCCTGGGGTTATAAAGAACAGGCTAGTTAAGACACCTGCAAAATCATTATTTATATACGGTACTATATCAATTGATAGATAGATACCAAACATATTCTTCAATGATTCTTTGGGGTGGTTGAGGTGCTAGGGAGCATACCTATGTTCCCTCAGCCCTATGTTCCCTCTTAACTCTAACCCTAAACTAAGGGATCATAGGGCTGACCCCGAGGTGCTATATAGCACCATATGAAGAACCAGTTCAGTCTCTGTATGGTTCTTTATAGGTTTGCTATGGTTCTTCAGCTTAGGTTAGGCACCTATAATGGTTCTGTATAGCACCATTTGACAAAGGTGCTATATAGCACCTTTAAGATAGGTGCTTATAGCAGAGAGCCAGGAAATTGAGGGCAGAGAGGTGGAAAGCCAGGTATCCAGCTGAGCCGGAATTGAACTGGAGACGTTGTGATTGCAGTATCAGGTCAGCTACCTGTAGCCCATCGATATACTGCATAAGTCTATAAATAAAATACATTTTTGTCTGTATACGTGAACCTGTACTGGGCACAGTACTGAGACCTGTCCTTGCAGGATACCTTCCTGAGCAAAGCCTAATGTACCAATTCCATGGCATCAGATGACAAGCAAGAACTGGACATTTCTTTCTGGCCTGTTAAGCTCTTTTTCACTTCAGCAGGAGTTTAAGGGACAAACAGCCAGGTTGGTCTGTAGGCAGGGCTTACTCATTAAGCTCCCTTAAAGTACAACAGGAAAAGCTTAGTGTGATTTCTTCTGCTGTAGTAGCATTGTTCATTGTTCACCTGGGAGCCTGTAGAGCTACTGAAATGTGCTGACATGTTCTCTGAGGTTTGCATTTGTTTTGTCAGTTTTGTATAACCTGGTTAACTACATCAACCACTGAAACCCTATAACCCTATACTTTGCCCTTTACTTTTTCCCCTCTACACCAAACCTCTTAAAAAATAGAAAATACCTGCTCTAAAAGCTCGCATTTTGTCACCTGCGAGCTTGAAGTTGTGCTATTTTTCGACAATTGTTTGGCTACTTTTCCTTCCACAATCTTCTAATGCTACATAGTCTGTAACTACGCCGCCTGAAAACCAACCACAGGAAGCTGTCATCTGTTTGTCTTTTCTGTTCGCGAAAATATATTTTAAAATATCTTTCAAATGCATTTTCCCATATCACTTCTAGATTCTAGGCTTTGACTATTTTGATTAATGCGACTGCAAAGGCAATATGTATTCTGCGCATTTTCAGCTTGGCTTAAGCATATGAACATTGAGCCAACAGTCTGTCTCGGGAGACTATGGTTCAGGTGGTTAACCTTGGCGTCACTATTTTGGGCATGTCCCTATTTTGGGCATGTCATTATAGGGACATGTTCAAAACTGTCAACAAACTCACGTGTCGCACAGCGATGCGTAGTGAGCTTGTATATTGACTATTTTCTCTATTTGTCATACAGCCAAATAAATAGGGCTCAAGAGGTTAGGAAAATAATGGTAATATGCTAATAATAGCATATTATAATGATATGCAAAACATAATAGTAACAACCGCAGTGATTAATGATACGTCAATGTGAATAACATGCTAATTTTATGCAGATATGAAGACCTGCTTCTCCTGTTGCCCAATAGAATTGCTCTCCTTCAGAGAGCCATGTGATCGGGTGCTTCTCTCACCGCTACGATGGCTGAAGCTCCACCCTGCAGTGATGTCACCGAGGTGATCTTCAGGTTCATGTCGACCAGCGGCTCTGCCGCCGTCGCCGCGAAAACAGAGGAGGAAGAAGAGGAAGAGGCGGAGGCGTTTCCTGCTTTCTGCCTGTTGGACTCCAGAGTGGTGACACTGGCGATGCGGATCTCAGAGTCCGACTCCGTGCTGCTCAGGGTCACCGCTGCTGCATGGGAGGAGGACGAGGTGGACGAAGACAACGACGGCGCACCGACTGCAGGTGGCGCTGCCGCCGAGGGAGAGGAAGAGTCTTTGTGCTCCGAGGAGTCTTCCTCGTCATCTATGACGATGGGCTCTGTGGTGGCAGCTTTAGGGGCTGGTGACAATGACGACGTTGATGATGATGCTGCTGTGGAGGAAGATGCAGGGGGACTATTGGGGGTCTTGGAAACCGTTGGCGCCGTAGTGACAGCGGCACCTGTTGCCGTGGCGGCAGCGGGGGTTGGGGGCTGGGTGCAGTCTGTGCTGGGCGTGTCTTGGTTTGAGCCGGCGGTGGTGGTCCGAGGGGCCTCCTCCTCCCCGACCAGTACCACGTCATCATCGTTATCCTCCCCTCCTACTCCTCCTCCCTCTCCTCCATCTTTGGCTTCTCCGTCCCCCGTTGCCATGGGAACCGCCTCTCCCAAGGCTTCCTCCACGGGGGCCGCGGTCTGCTGCTGAGAAGCAGAGGAGGAGGAGGAGGGGGGAGGAGTGGCGTCCGAGGGCTCCACCCGCGGCCCTCCTTCCTCTTCTGCTGCCGCCGCAGGCTTGGGTTCCGACTCCTCATCCATCGCTAAGGCAAGCACCTGGTTGACACAATTAAACAAACAAAGGGACAATTAGGCGGAGTAAGCAGCATATGGGCTGAGGTTTGGGGTTAAGGGGTGTGACAGTGCTACAGGGGGCTAAACAGCCCTCCATGGATCAAACGTCTAACTCCACCAATTACCTTACCTGTCTTAAACAGGTGTAGGGGTGTAAAAGTTCAAACTAATCAATGTAATCTTTAATAACAATAATTTTATAACAATAATTGATGAATAAACAATCCTTATTTTGGATGTCATTATAGGTAAATAAATAATTAAAGTAAAGAATTATTAAAATAAATAGATAAAGTAATCAATAGAATAATCGCTAAGAAAATAATCGATAGCTGCAGCTCTAAACACTAAACAGGTGTCATTCATCATACAAAAGATGAGTGTGAGTCGACGAAGGCATGAAAGGGTCTGGTGGGATTTGATGCTAGGCTAGGACAGGACACACGTACTGTGGATGAAATACATTTTGATCTGTTTGTTCACGTCCGTACTGTATATCAATACAAAGTCAAGGGTAGGAAACCTGCACAATATTACGGACATAGGGTAGGATTCATAAGTGACATAGAGTATGAGTCTATTTTACTCAACAGGTAATTCTGTGTCAGTCATTGAACAAGCCAATATGGCCAAATAATGGCTTAGCAACTAAAGCTCAATTCATACTCCGTATTACGACTGTGTCGCTTCTCGCTCACTGACAAGAACAGATTTTCAAGCCAACGTGTTGCATGAGGACAAATTAAGCTTGAAAAACATTTTTTGTTGGTAATGACACAATCATACTAGGGAGTATAAATTACGCTGAAGCCCTATAGTTTGTCATAATTTGAGGGAAAAAGGGCAAAGTGAGCAAATGGCAGCATTGACTCTACTCAGGCACAGTGTTTGTACCTGAATTCCACTGAGATTCATGTGCCTGACCTTTGCCATTTTGTACACATGCATCTGATTAGGGGATGTTTTGTCAAGCGTAATGAGAAAAACATCAACTTGGGACAATGGTAGTAGACCTGTAAAGCCCTGTTAAAAAAGCATCGGTGAGGTTAGCGGTGGCACTTTCAAAATAACCAGTGCCAGTGATACAGGCCTTTGTCACCCCCATCATCACTAATATTCCTGCAAACTTTCATGGGTTTCTGAATATTGGAACATGGTCAAAATGTAGCAAATGTCAGAGAGCAAAATAATAAGGAAAGCCTACAGATACCAAAAAAAACCCGAAAGCAATAGGAGACCTAGCACCTGCGATGCTTAGCCGGCAGCCGCCTAATAAACACCATGGGGACTGGGTGGCCACCTCCCTTAACAAAAAACTCACTCCATCAAAAACAAATTCACATATTGCTGGTGACGTAAACCCACAAGATAAGGAGAGGGAGAACACAAAGATTAATCATAAAGAGATCTGATCAGGCATGTGCATCACACAGCTGCATTGAGAGGAAATTTGCAATGATTAGCTAAATCTGTTTTTAAAACAAATACCCCAGAAGCCTGTACTGGTGGTGACTCAGTCATCACTACACTTTTACAGGAAAACTTAAAACTAAGCAATCTTTGTGCAGTTTACAGTGACTACAATGTACACAAATCCATAGCAACTTTTTCCTCTATCTCCAGACAGGAAACCAAGGGAAGAGAGAGAAGAGACAAGGGGTCGGACCTGAACCCGGCGCAAGGTGTCGGATTTCCTCACGCTCATTCAGATGGTCTGTGCATTAACTGGCCGAGCCACCAGGCACACCAATTGAGCATCATACACATTGCATCTCTAAAATGAATCCAACAATAGTTGGTAGTGTGGAAATGTTCATAAATTAATTTGATCATAAACATATTAAGACTGTCATATGCCTTGCTCTCCCTCACTCATCCTCCTCCACTTTTCAGAGTAGGCTACTGCACCTTTCTAACCCTCAGCTCCCCATTCATCCCTCTCACCTGCTTCCACCTTTCTCATTCTCTCTCACACCACCTTCCCCCTGCCTCTTACCCATTTGGTCTACCAACAGGTTCTCTGTTGCCAAGGGTGACGGCTGAAGCTACACCTCGGTTGCCGTGGCAACCATCAGCCTGACAGCCACAGGGACATGTACTCTGCGCAGTGTTGGTGCTGCTCAATTAAGTTGTTTGGAATCGTGCATAACGTAATTTTGGTCTCCACAATTAATAATAATAGGATGTTTGCATGTTGATTCTAAAACAATTCATTTCATTCAGCTTGCAGGGTAAATTGAGTAACATGTTGATATCAGATCATTTTGTCCCCCAAATCAATGCTAATAATAATTGTGATTACCAATCAATAATAAAACAATACAAATAAAAGCCATTGTGTTGTGTAACCTGTTTTCTAAGGTGGTTTGTGATATGGAATTAAATTTTCAAGCATCTGATCTTAGGAAGCTGGTTTCCAATACACTGATATGAACACCTGACTGACCTTAGTCTTTAGGTATAGTCGTTAGAGTCTAAAGGCTAATTTATAGTTTGTCTCACAACCCTTTTGATAAGTGTTGCATAAAAAACATTTTTTTCAGTTGAAAATGTGCCATTTTTGTTGAGCGAATCAGCTGAAAATACACATATTTATCAAGCGCAGCTTTAATGTCGAAACATAAAGGCCACAAAGCAAAGTATAACTTTTACATTGTGCTCTTGCTAACCAATCAAACAATCCATCCATCACACAGGAGCTCTGACATACAGTGCTTTATAGGTTAAAATAAATAGGTGAAATAGCTCTATATTCTGATAGCAATCATTGCTATAGAAAGATAGAGTATTAACAAAATTGGAAAACTAACATTTAAGCTGTGTGGTTTTCTCTCCTGATTCGATACAATTTCTGTTCATCAAAGAGCTGTAGAGATTGGGACTTGGAATATAGAGGAATTACAAAAGCATATCCCCCCAAGATACAGGAGTTTCACTATTATAATATAATCACTATTATATATTATATACTATATATTATATACTATATATTATATTTGTCAACACCATTCAGAAGCTTTACTGGAGCATTCTAGCATTATGACTAGCGTAGTCACAATGATTTTTCACCAATTCATTCTTGTGCTCTCTGTTCAGCTGCACAATAATTAATTGCTAAGAGAGAATAACTATTAGCCAAAGTATACAATAGTGATACTCGATGTTTTTCATGCAGGGATTTTAATATACACTGACCAGTAAGTAAAGCAGGGGGGGTATGGACAAAATCAAATATCACAGTATTTCTGACCAAATATCTTGAAATCAATATTGTTATTTGTGATGTGACGATATTGTGGGGATGACTATTGGTGCTTTTTCAAAATAGTTACACAATGAATGAGATTTAAAAAAATCCCAGATAGTCTCTTATCATGATATTGATATATTGATATTGGCCAGCCCTACCATGAAGACCCAATGGCACAATAGTCCCCAATAAAAACAACCCTATTAGTAAGGGTGGAGATCATACATATTTATTGATAGCGATCACCTTATCGATCTTGCTTATCAATTAGAGTTCTTATCGATCCCACTCTCGAGCTTTTTCAATTATTTATATGTTTGTATATATTATCATCATCATCATCATCATAATTAAAGTGGTAGTTCAAACCCAAAATGACTTTTTTCTATCGACTAGTCACCCCATGGAGACTTGACTGGATCATCATGGATATTTGTTTTTTTTTGTCGCATTCCTAAGCCAATAATTAGATGACCGGCAGCGGTTCCGGTAGGAGACACAAAGAGTCTCATTTGTGTCTCCTACCGGAACCGCTGCCTACCGGTCTTGCTGGTTATCAAATTATTGGCTAAGGAATGCGACAAAAACAAAACAATATACATGAATTCAAGTCTCCATGGGGTGACAGAAACAAAGTAATTTTTTGGGTGAACTCCCTTTAAGGCAAGTGACACATTTTTCATTTTGAAAATAATATTGAAGAAACTGTTAATTGGTTATCGACATTGTGTGTACTGTTACTTTAAAGCCCAATTGTATACTTCTTCGTACGACAGTGTCACACACCCAAAAAAGGCAAGCTACAATCTTAACACACATCGCACTGCACCTCGTTGTGAGCTTGTAGATTTTGGTGTTTCTACCTGCAAACAGCCAAAGTTATCGGCTTGAACTGATGCACAATGCTCAGGTGCGCCAGTGATGTAGAGAAATACAGCCAAACTTGTTTTTAGGGCTTTACTCGTTCAGCCGCGATCCACCGCTCAAGCAAATAATGACGCAAGCTCGGACCGCTAAACTCGATAAGAAGATCGATAAGCCCAAACCTTATCGATACCCGCGGGTCTCAATAAATTCAGAATCAGGTATGTAATAGAACCGGTTTTCAATCTCCATCCTTATTAGTAAATCTAGTGACCCACTTAACTTCTGGACTCGGTACCGTTTATGAGAGGAAATAACTTAAATCTGAGCAACTAAGAGAATGGTAAATTTGAGGTCGAGTTTAAGTGTAGGTGAGTTATGTAAAGTAATACTCGCGCAAATGTCCTTCAGAACAATTTTAGGAACACCACAGCCAATCCAAAAAGAGCACACACACACACACACACACACACACACACACACACACACACACACACACACACACACACACACACACACACACACACACACACACACACACACACACACACACACACACACACACACACACACACACACACACACACACACACACACACCTATTACTATTAGGTGTTCTTGAATTACAGGTTGAGGTGTATATGGGAGAATTTCTAACATCACCTTCCATCTATGCCCTTGAATCTCAAGTGCATTGCCTGCAACACTTGCCCTTGAAATGTGCATTAAAAGTATTGAGACACACACAGCCTTAACCTATTGATAAGTTATTATGGGATAAAATACCCTACCAATTGTACAGCTGTATTGACCCTCTCCCATCCCACCACTATTTAGCCTTTTTGCTTTGGCCTGACAACCATTGCAAAAGAAATGACATCGGTCAAAGACCTACAGTAGTCTAGACAAACCCATCTTAAAACTCACTTCAATAGACTGGCTGTAGTATTATGCACTGATGTGTTTTTGACCTCCCCTTCTCTGGTTGACTTTTATGTTTCTGTGGCTATTTTTAGACTTTTTGGCTGTCAATTATTTGTATGTATTTATTGTACTCTTGTGTTAATTGACTTTGTAACTGTTGAAGGTGTCATTTAAAAACATCAGAACATCATCAATAATAATACAATAAACGGTACGGTGGCATATTTAACGGTACGGAGTACAAATATTTAGCAAGCCTACATGTAACCCTGCAAATAGAAGAGAGTAATTATGCATATTATAGCAATGTATAAGCATAGATTTCAAAGTTCTATTCTAAAATTACTCTGTAGGACATTCCAGCCAGAGTGGACAAAAAACTGCTTTTTCTTTTTTTTAAACAAAACAAAATCCACAGTTTTTGCACAGGGACCATGTGACAGGAAACCAAATCTGAAGCGGGTGATGTTCAAGATCACTGAGCAGTTCTCGACTGTTAAAAAAAGAAAAAAAAGACTAACCCAGATAGAGTGACACTGTTTCCTTGGGCATTTATTTTTTACATATAGGCCAATATGGGCACTACATTTAAGAAACAACGAAACTTTCTGTCTGGTAACAGTATATATGTATGTATGTATCCATGTATGTATGTATATACAGTATAGTTGTACCACTATCACTACTGTATCACTGTGACATCCATAACATATTGTGCCCCTCAATGTTAAGCCCTCCCAAAAAAGTTACACTCTCCCCTAATCTAAATAGACCTGCAAGGCAATAGTTCAGCCTGGAACTATATTGCTTCAAATGGGGAATATGTGCAAAGCAACGGACATGATGGTCACAGTAGACTAGAGAAACATTACCTATAGTCTAGACTCAGTTCACTTCAGACTGCAATGCAGAGCTACGAGGCAGCTTGCGTTCACGTTCAGTCAATGTCTCATGTGAAATTACAAATTAGAGGGGACATGGCCTCAGAAAATAAGCCCTGACAAGCAACCTTAAATGTATCAACATAACAAACTGTGCACAGTGGGCTAGTGCTGGGGGGCAGACAGAGTGTACCTGTGCAAAAACCCACCGGATAAATGGTTAAATGGCAGCGCCGGAACAAACCTTGACCACATAGCCTAACCAGCAGCATAGGTGCACCCCTCTACCTTTCCCAGCACACATCAATTTGCACCATCAATCCTAAATAAGATATATAATCATGTAATATACATGTAATAATGAGCATAGCACACACGCAGATATTTCAACTAGGTCTATGAAAACAAGCCCAAAAGAAGCGACTAGGCCACATGAGCATTTTAAAATAGTCGATCTACAAGCTCACAACGCGATGCGACGCGTTGTGAGCTTGAAGATCTGCCATTTTTCAAAAAAATCTTGGGGAAAAAGTGAAACATTTTGAATATTTGTTTTGGAAACATTTTAACACTAATCTGGCACTCATACACACGCAGATGTGCGCAGTTTGCGCAAAGTATCATGCCCCCCCCTCATCTAGATATTAAACGTTGATGATGATGATGATGATGATAACATCATGATCAAACGCGTATAATTAACATTATATAAGACGACGTTCAGCTGGTAAGTGGTGCGTTAATGCGCAGCCGGTCAAATAATGACCCGTAAAGTAAAACCAGCTGATGAAATTATTATGAACGTTCTGGTTATCTGCGAATGCAACTCACAAAAACCTCAAAGGGTAAAAATAAAAAAATAAATAAAAAAAAAAGGCAACATATGTTGACTATGCTGCCTCCAAAAGCCAATACTGTGTACTGTCTGTCCTAGAGTCTATTATACAGATGGAAATCCTGCCTACCACGTTTAGGACCACTGAACCCCCCTCCAGGCCAGGCCAGGCCGTGCCCTTGATTATGAAGCGGGTTTGAGGCTCCGCTCCATGGCGAGTGACTGAGGACCACAGCTACACCACACAGTGTTGCCATGTCGGCTTATTATAAGCTAAGCGACTTTGAGCCTGTTTTTCTGTAAGGTTGCTTGTACAAATTGGTGGTTGCGTTTTTTTGGCCTCGTTTCCAAGTGTACTTGCTTATTTAGGCTTGCAGCTTGCTCAAATATTTTCATGAAAAAGTTGTGTGCCAGGGAACATTTGTTTGTTAGAATGTTTCAAAAACATATTCCAAATATTCCACATTTTATTGCAAGATGCAACGCGTTGTGAGCTTGTAGATTGGCTATTTTCAAAACCTCTTTCGATTAATAGAACACACAGGACCCCAATGGAAACAAGCCATAGTGCTTTCTTGGGTTTAATCCTTTTGGCATCCCTTTGTATAGAACTACTTTCTGTTTTTTTTTTTTGCAAACTGCTTAACAAAGTACAATGAATCAATCCATTCAAGTAGCCGATACGGATGCATTTAAGTTTAAAAGTGCTCATGTGGCCAAGTTACTTCTTTTTGTTTTCCTAGACCTGGTTGCTTATTTCTCTCACAAAACCTGGCAACACTGCCGGAGAACGACCAGCCCAGGCAACCTCTCTCCTTTAACAATCTGCAAAACTTGGTCCAAAACTTTAACACTGATAGGAACAGACCTGGACCCTAAACTAAGCTCTACCCGACTCAGCCCCCCCCCCTCTGTAATTCGGGCAGTGGGGTAATACATTGGACTGGAGAGCCAATTTAGGAACGGAACGGAACAGACTGAACCACGTTCTATTCCGTTCCGTACCGTTCCTCCCACCCCTCGCCTTCCTCTCTCTCCGCACGCAGCCATTGGATTAGAAGGAGAGCACAGAGACTGCGCCATTGTTAATACTGGGGAAATTGTGCATAAGTTATATATTCGCGACTAAAATCCTTCGGAATAATGCTTTACCACCAACAACGGGGTTATGTCAACAACATTCTTGCAGCATCAACAAACAAAAAAACGGGTCTCAAATAAAATTACACAGTTTTCCCCCAAGAGGAAAAGGTTATTGTGAGTGCCCCCCCCCTCCCCCATGTTCATATTTGTATTCATTGATTTCCTTCTCCTACATGTTGTTGTTATGTAAGGAACAGTCACACACACTGTGATTTTAACATACCTGTGACGTTGTGTGCTTTTTAATTGGAAAGTTACCCCAAAAGAGACCACCCTGGGCAATCAAGTGGCAAATACCCGTGGCTACCACGGGGGGCGCCCGCACTCCCTCCCCCCTCACGTTACATATCATATGAACTACCTTCATTTGTGTGTCATGGTTGGGGCGGGGGGGAATGGTAAACAAGTAGCCTTAACGAAATAAAATAAAGCCGCAAGCAGTCAAGCCAAGAAGTTAAAGTCGACACCGGCTATGATTTGCCCCCCACCCACCCCCCTCCCGACAGAAAGCAGCACTGCCTCACGTCCGCCATTAGAGAGCGAGCTAAACAATACGAGAGACCCGGAGGCTAATAGAACCCAACACACACACGCACACACACAGCGGTGAGGAGGAGGAGGAGGAGGAGGAGGAGGAGGAGGGGGGGGGGGGGGGACAAACCTCACAAATTAACTGTGGATTTCCTCATGAAAACGTGTCTTCTCGAACCTCACGGGACTCGCGCGTGAGTCTCAGGACACCCGCCCGCCGACCCGTACAGTTGCTGAAACTTTGACTCATTAGAAAAAAGCGTTAAAATTGGGAATTTGAAAAAAAAAAACACACAACGTGTGTAGGGAATTCTTACCGGAGGAGGAGGAGTAGCGGCTCGCAACGATATAGCGCCACTTTTGTGCCCGTTGACATTAATCCGGCGAACAACGCATGCGCACCACCACCAGGCGAGAGAGAGAGCCCTCAACCCTCTCTCGTTTTTCCTTCGCCGCGCATGCGCAGAGTGGTCAATCAGGTTCGGTCGGGGTATCATAATGATAACCGGAAGACTCGCCCCAAAACACGCTCGCCCCCATATTTTCCGCGGACCGCTGTATTTGTTTTACCGAGGATAAGGTTAGAAATAAGTTCAGGTAAGGTTAGATTTTGGCACCATTTTACTGAGGTTACGTTTAGAAATAAGGTTAGGTTTGGGCATAGTTTTGAGGTTACGTTTAGGAATAAGGTTAGGTTTAGGCAGTGGTGTGTTCTACCCATAGACTGTATAAAAATAATGGACGAAGCTACGCCATTGGTTCACCCTGGGCAAGACCTGGGATGTTGGTTGTCTAGGAAGTTGACAACCGGAAATTGTTGAATTTGGCGGAAGTACCGCCCAAGGAAATGACGTTGATGCTTTACAAATCTGTTAACATTCTGAGTGAAATGAAACGAGTGTTGTGATTGGTCAACTCTACTCTACTCCAGGATCCACTCTTTTGGACTCCTTCTTAGGACATGATCTGACAATAGCCTATGCCTCCTACAGACTACGGTACAGCAGCTTTAGCTTTGTAAAAGGTGTGAATGGGGCAGCCAATGTATCACTGGCTGCGGTATGAGGACGGCGGTATGAGGACGGCAGGACGCTCACCGCCAAACCTGTTATGCATAGTAGCCATTTGGCTAGCCTACTTGGCTGGTCTAGGGGGCGCGCGTGTGCACGCGCATGCACCGTACTGTGGCCGTGCGTGAAGATGTTACTGGCCAAACGCCGTCCTACCCCGTTTGGCCTCCATGACACCACTGACCGTAAATGAAGCCGATTGTTCAGGAATTTCAAATCCGCCATCTTTCAATATCGCGTCATATCCTGCAGAATGCAACCAGACCAGTATTGGTTGGATAGCTTGTCAATCAAGAGCGGGGGCGGAAATGAATGCTATTGGTTGTGTAGCTTGTCAATCAAATCATCCCGCCCCTCCTAGAGCATAGCCTACTTTATCGTCAATTTAAAAATAAATGGGACAATAATTTACCAAAACGCATATCATGATGATTGAAAGGAGACTTTAAACTAGCGACTGGAAGCATATATTATTTATGACAATGTTTATTTAGGTAATAAAATCAAGTCTAAAGTTCGTCAAAAACCCATCCGCTTGCACTGAGATAAATTCTTTCTGACACCAGCAGGGGTAAAACAGCAAAACTACAGGCCATTCATATGAACTGTCACTTGAACTCTCTTCCTTATTCGATTAAATCTCAAAGCAGGAAGCTGGGCCCTTGGTTCTACCGTGTTACGCTATACGTAGTATGTATGACGTGCAATTTAAAAAATAAATAAAGCATAGCCCTCTACTAACCATTTCATCCATTGACCACACGCAAGTGTAACCATGGCCACGCGCATGTCAAGCATATTGTATGCCCTCTGAAAAAACCTAGAACACACCACTGGGTTTAGGCATAGTTTACTGAGGTTACGTTTGAGAATAAGGTTAGGCATAGTTTACTGAGGTTACGGTTAGGAATAGGTTAAGGCATAGCTTACTGAGGTTCCATTTACGAATAAGGTTAGTTTTAGACATAGTTTACTGAGGTTAGGTTTTGAGAATAAGGTTAGGTTTAGGCATAGTTGAGGTTGCGTTTAAGAATACCAGGTGGGGACCGTTCCCAGGTCGCCGGATTTGCCCCGGGGCGACTGTGTTTTGGGGCGAGTCTTTTTGTATTCGGTCGGGGTATTATAATAAGGCTGGCAATTAAATGTACCCTGGTGAAAGTACATGTGTCTTAATGACGGCTCGTGCACGCCGTGTCTCGTTACATGTACGCACTTTGACACTGTTTTTGTGGGTTATTCTTATATTCCTGGCGCTTTGGTTGTGGTGGAGCACAACGAGGTTGTTGTTGCAGTCTGAAATTTATACTCCGTAGTACAACGGTGTCGCTTCCGAATAAGAACTGATCTACACAAGCTCGCAGCGCAGCTCTTTTATGCAGTTTTATGGTGGATCGTAGGCTTGGCTATCTATAAATTGACGTCTTCGTAGACTTGAGTTCATTTTTTCCAACACTGGAAATACAACGTCTATACGCACACACACAACACACACACACACACACACACACACACACACACACACACACACACACACACACACACACACACACACACACACACACTTAACTGCAATGCTGATGTTACATCAGCTTGAAAAGAGGCAAACACAATGTTTTAACTGACATTTACTTGATCTCCAATAATTCCAAGAGCTTATCAGCTCCCCCAACATTGCTCATCACACCCTTGTTGCCTTGTGAATGTGAACAAATAAAAAAACACACACACACACACACACACACACACACACACGTGTGTCATACGTCAGAATCCGTTTTAAGACCGTCTAGATCTGCTCCTATTGTGTTAGATTCGTTGCACATTACGCAACCGTTTTGATCGAGGTGGAGTTTAGACCATACATTGATAAACTGCAGACAGCAGGGCAATGAATGTACGTCCAAGAAAAAGTGAAATGTGCTGGATTGGAGGGCGACTAAATATGGCGGATCAGGTGCGCTATTTATGCAAGATAAAATGTGGCCGTTTCAAGCAAGGAAAGAGCAAACCATTTGAAACCAGGCGCTGCGCTGTTCAGTTTATGGTAATTTCTCCAAACTTACCGAATTAATGGTGAATTGAAGGATATTATAGGCTATACTTTCATGTCAACATGATAATGTGCGCCGAGGTGCCAGATCATCAATTCTTGGCTGATTGGTTCGGATCCGCCCAGTCCAATCCAAACCTGGACGTGATCAATAACAAAACAATTCTAAAACTGACCATGGACTCCAAGGGAAACACAGCCACATCCTTTGATGAATCTTACTCCTCCCAGCGGTGCTTGGTGGGATTACTGTGTGTCTAATACAAGGCTCTGCTGTGTGTTATAGCGTGTGCTGTGTGCGTGTGATTATTTGTGAGTGTACAGTATTTGTAGGAGCTGGAGGAAACACTGTAGGTCTACTAGAAGATAGAGAGGGCTATAGGAAACTATCTATCTATCTATCTATCTATCTATCTGTCTGTCTGTCTGTCTGCCTGCCTGCCTGCCTGCCTGCCTGCTGTGAGATCTTTCTTTCTACAGTATCTATATACCGATTGATTGATATATTGTCTGCCTGCCTGCGAGATGTTTCTACTGTAACATCCTCCATTCATTGATTCATTCACCCATCCATTCTGGCTTCCGGCCAGTATAAAACACTGGTGATGGCCTACAAGGCAATCAAGGGCATGACACTGGCCCCTTACCTTCAGGTCATACCCCATCCTGGGCTACTCCCTTAGACCAGCTAACACAGGAAGTCTATTGGAACCTTCCCTAAAACACCCTGGCCAACACTCCACAGTCCAAACGTCATAGACTCTTCTCCCCACTGAGCTGTGGAATAAACTCCCCCTCACAATCAGGACTGCAGAACTCCCCATTTTCTGCTGTAGTCTGAAAACTCACCTCTTCAGACTCCATCTCACCCCCTGACACTCCTCTTTCTATGTATCCCTTCTTGTCACCTATTTTTATCATTACACTATGCAGATACACTATTGGTTACTTATTCACATGTTATTTTAGATTCATTTTTTGCATGGCCACAAATGTGTTAAGACATATGCTAGGTTTCATGTTTACCTGGAATACTAGTTTCCTTGAAGCGCTAAATTGTTTTCTTTGCACTGTACGTAGCCTCTATGACCATTTACCCGGGAGTTTTTCTGTCAAATATGTTTTATTAAGGACATATTATAAAATGTTATACAATTTGTACAAAATGTACATTATTTTTTTTCTGTAACAAAATCCAAAGAAAGAAAACCCTGGTTTGTTGACAAGGGTTCATGCCATCTATTCGGACTTTGCACTTGTAAGTTGCTCTGGATAAGAGTCTGCTCAATGCCTAAATAGTTCATTTTAATCTATCATTTCACATCCATCCATCCATATTTATACTATTCTTCACTGAGATTTGTGCACTTTAAATCAAATTGGACGGTGAAGATTCAGACTGAGCATATCCAGTATTATTTACATTATCTATAACTTTGATATAATACTGTAGACACCAGAGAGCTCAGTGAAGCATCTCACATGTGCAGTATGTACTATATAGTGTAGGCAGTATAGTGTACACTGGGCATTTCTTCAGTGAAATAGATAGGACAGCGTAATAGAACCACATGAGGAAGTCTGTAAATGTGGTCCTGAGGAATGTTGATGGTTTGTGTTAGTATCTTAAAATGTGAAAGCAACTAGGCATATCACATCTTTGGATGTTTAAAATGCTGCATAATTGAAGAAACAGTCGCAGGAATACAGCTCCTACATGGTTTTGCTCTATTAGCTCAGTGGTAAAAATGTCAGCACTTATGCAGGAGACCCAGGATCAAATCCGAGGTAAAACAGGAAAGTTACATATTGCAGCTTACATGTTTTAGTTATCTTTCAGGCAGTTTTGCTTTATTTAGCCTGGACAGTAGAGCCACGAAATGAAAAGGTCATGAAACCCAGCCAAAATGGTACTGAAGACAGATTTATACTTTGTTTCTACAGCGGTCCTTCATTTGAACCAAATTAACCTTGGTGTCCCTATTTTAGGCACATTTTCAAAACATTAACCCTTTTTTCCTAACTTTTTCAAAAATAGTAAACGCATGCATTGCACCGCGACGCGTTGAGAGAGCTTGAAGAACAATTATTTTTGCTATTTGTTGTATGGCCAAAGTATATAGGTGTATATATGTGTTTATATTTGATTAAATACAGTGTATTTTGACATAATTACATAATAAAACACATGATTTATTGATTGTCATGCTGGATTCAAACCTGTGTTGAATATGAATGTTGTATAATCTTAAAGTCCCCATTCATCTACCATTATATTTTCTATTTCACCTCCTAGTGCGTTTCTCGAGCATTCAATGTCAAGATCATAGAAACATTGCCAGGGCACATTTGAACCTTGCCATCCTTACTATAGGTTGTTGCTTGCAATGTTATTGATCTAAGAACTGAAACATTTTCTGGGTTTGTGTAAACTATGTAGGCTAAACAAATTAATATAAAACACAAGACAAAAATGGTTTAATAAGCAAACATATATATGTACAGAACATTTTATTTAAGACAAGACACCCTCATGGTAAAGGAGTTTCAGTCTGCATGGTATTCAAGAGATTACCCTACATATTCATCCAGTCTCACCCATTAATGCCTCTACAAATATCAACCTGGCATATCAGCGTGCTTATAAATTGTTCATCAGCATAGGATTGACAAATGATTTATTATAAAACTATGTGAAAATGAAATGAATTCCAGCAAGGTAAGAATTAAGAGACACGCATACTAGCTGTCATATTAACTACATAAACTCTAGCATCCCAATGCTGGGCTTGTCATGATAGGAGGGCATTCAGCAAAAATGGCTGATCTGAAAGCTCACGACATGTCCCGACGCTACTCGTGAGCTTGTAGAGCGGCTATCTTTGTCATTTGATGTACAACAAAGTATATAGGGTAAAGTAGTTAGGATTTTTTGTTGTCAAGCATTGTTTTCTTATGGGGAAAAAAAAAAAAAACCTGGCCTGAAGATGATGCATCATTTTAATGGTAAATAGAATAGCATCCTTTATTGCCAACCATTAAAAGCACAGTATCAGTAATTAACCCATTTAGACCTGGACCCGTTTTAAAAAAAAAATCACAGGAAATTGAAGATTTTCAGAAAACTTAGGTTAGGATTTATATGGCGTTTTTAAAATAGTCCTCGTCTTATTGGGTTAAAAGCTCCAAAATGGATTAAACACAAAAAAGTTCACGCTTGTTTCCATTTTGGTCCATTATAAAGGAAAGGTTTATGGGCTTTACTTTCTTGCATACCATCATTAAGTGTGGGTGTCACCCTTTTCAAATGCTAAGTCTCTTTTTGGAACCAATCTTAATTGCTGGGGAATAAAAATCATGGTTTGCCTGGCCTCAAGACAGGTCAGAGTAAGCGTTGGCTTGCAGGTGATCCCCTACATGAGATGGTGAAAGGGCATCTGCCGTTACTCCAATTCCATGGTGACCACCGAATGTAGAAAATCTATAGGACTATTTGTGATTTACATGTGGTCACAGTTGTGCTATCTTTCGACAAGATACTAAATCAGGACTTAGAATTTCTGCTCTCACCACATCTTATGTATTTTCAGTAGTTTTGCTCTTTGCAAAAACCTATTGTTACACGTCATCATTAAATATAATCAAGGTGGGTAGCAACATTCAGTTAGATTACAGGTGTAAAGTAAGGCAAAACATGGAGTCATTTCGTATGTTGAGATGGAGTCTACAGTTACATTTAATGCCGATTAAAGACATTCTAACATTTCCAGATAAAACATGACCAGCAACATTCCTCTTCCATTTCTTCATCCTCCTTGTACAATAATTGGTAAAGGAAAGTGCACAACATCAACTGACAAATGTAGATCTTAAGGCATATTGGAGGCCTTATTTGTTTAGAAATGCCTCCTGGGTGACAGAAATTCCTTCATTCACATTGAATTAGACCGTCTCCAATAAACATTTTGCCTGTACTGCGGTGACATGTTGGTGGCTGCCAGTGTGCTCATGAGCAATGACACACCGACAAAATCTCTTTTGGTTAAACATACTGAAATACCATTATGTGAATAATGAGGATGAGAAAGTACCTCCTGTCCCACCAAAAGTAATGCTAGTACATAAGTACACAGCATACTAGTAGTTGGCAGCACTGTCTATAAACTTGTTCAAATGTGAGAATAGTTACTGCTGTTTGCATCTGCAGGGCAGCATTTAACAGATACATGTATTGTGTTTATATATACATGTACGAGAAGGATGAAACAATTCAATTGTGAAGAGGGGAGGGGCGTGTTCAATTATGTTTTTATACCAGGCACTCCTGCACCAAGGGGCTTAGTAAATGGAAATATCTTGATTGATTATGTCATAAGCATGAATGTCCTGTAGTAAATAAACAATATATCTCTGCACTGTACACGCCTGCCAAAAAAAAAAAAAAAAAGGAAATATTTTTAACAAACATCAACAGACCCTATACTTGAATATATACACAGAGCTGAATTATGAATCAGCAACTTTGTGGGGAGAGGTAAAGGCAAATAAAAAGGAACGTACATTTCTGATTAATCATCTGTAACGCATTTGCTAAATGTACAAAAGAGTCCACACACACACACACACACACACACACACACACACACACACACACACACACACACACACACACACACACACACACACACACACACACACACACACACACACACACACACACACACGTAGAAGCTAGAGACTCTCAGAGGAAGGCACAGACTGGAGGAGTGTTGGGGAGGGGAGTGAGGTTCGCCATAGCGGGAAAAAGACAGACTTTTCAGTCAGACTTTGCAACGCGACTTCCTTGTTTGCGCGTGGATGCTGTATTCAGAGGCATGGAATATCAACAGGAACATAAATGTTGCAGTAGACCTTGTGACATCCTTGGGGATTTGTGCTGTATTCATTGCCTGGTGCAGGGGCGATGAGCAATGTGTCATCATTGAGTGAGCACGTTGTGTGATGTGGTGTGGTGTGGTGTGGGGTTGGTTGTCCATGTGGTCAGAAATGAGTCTTACAGTTACAGCAAAGAGCTCCTTGAATTCCACCAGGATGGTCTGATGGCCAGATCTTCTAACCCTCTGATGCTAACAGGGAGGTTAAGCAGTTTCAACCGATACTCATTGTGTGTGTGTGTGTGTGTGTGTGTGTGTGTGTGTGTGTGTGTCCTGCAGTATCAATGTATCAGCCAGGCTTTGTGTGACCTTTGACTCCATCTGTAATGTCATCACTGTAATTGGACCCTGTATGCACAGATAAGAAGCTTGACCTAAGGAAAGAGGAAAAAACTATTAGAATTACTGCTGCACCATATATGTCCCCCCCCTGTTTATAAGAAAGCATATAGGTATGCAGGTTGTTCCACAAATGCATATGTCCAGTTGGGCAGGAATAGAAGCCAGCTGGGGACCAGCTACTGTATTAAAGGATCTACACCATGAATTTAAAAATAAATAATAATTGTCTCCGCCGGAGGTGGAGAGTATGTTTTCGCTTCGTCCCGCCGTGTGTTAGCATGGCCCCTAGCCAAGCTAACATTGGTCAAGCTCCACGTGACAATATGTTGACACCAATGCCTTTGATTGGCTAGAGGGACGTATGACGAAATAAAACCCTATAAATAGGTGTGTCACTTCAAAAAGCCATTTATGTATTTTGAAGTGAGGTAAGACAGGATCAATCAGTCTTGATTGGAACAGTACCTTCCAGTACAAATCACCCGTCCGTGCGTGTGTGTGTTCCTCTGAGAACACCTAACATTGGTCAGTTTTACGTGACATCACAATATGTAATATAAATATATAAATAACTTAGATAGGAGAGGCTGAGATCACACAACTAACTCCCATTATGCAAACTAAAGAACCAGCAAATGAGCATCTGAAACCTGATGAAGACGCAAAGGCGCAGAAGGCCAAAGCTAAGAAACAGAGAGAAAGAATGAAATTAAACAGAGCTAAGAAACAGAGAGAAAGAATGAAATTAATCAGATAGGGTAAGTGATTTCATTTGATTAAAATAGCACGGGTCTGCTGGCGGAGACTTGTGCATTTTCTAGTATTTAATATCATATTGTTTATGTCCCTCAAACGTTTTTCAAAAGGTTTGAGCCTAAATCAAGCCTCAGATTTACTCATTCCAACTAACTACTCTCTGGCTTATAAAGCACTTTCACCTGCAATACCACATTGTCCTGTTTGGCATGGGGGGCTATTGAGCCAGTTTGTATGCATTTTATCTCCTGGTTCTGTGTGGAAAAATTAAAAAAAGAAAAGAAAAAGAAAATAATAAAAATAAAAATGTTTTTTTTTTTTTTTGGTTGGAACTGAAAAACGGGAGGGATTGTACCCTGACGTGACGTCACGTCAGGGTGCAAATCAGTTTGGCCTGTTTTGAGACCAATTTACAGAAAACCCCAGATTTGCTGTGAAAGCCTGAGTGTTCAAACTGGGGTATTTTTGGGGATAGAAGAGAGGTAGTAGGGGAGACCAAAAACACACAAAAAAGAAGAAAAAGTTAAAATTCATGGTGTAGTCCCTTTAACCTATGGGCTGGTGTCTGGCATGAGAAATTCATTACTGCAGCATGTGACAACAAACATTAATGTGATGGCCGGAACCATCAAACTTCAAACTAGCTGTTGAAATACAATTTGAACGGTAGCTTCATTGTATACATACAATACAATGTATATTGGAAGTGAATTAACAACTCTGTAGTGAATTACCAACTGTGTAATAATATGATAGGTTATACTGTGCCCGTACAAATTGTCTCAACAAACAGAAAGGAATGACAGACGTATAATAAATGTCTATTCACATAAATGTGTAGTGTGATTAACTAAAGATTAGGTGTCTTGTTAATGTCACATTACACCTGATCCATTTCTCACACTGAATCGCTGATATAAAGATGACAATAGGACAAAGCAGAAAAAAAACTGTGGATCTTTCATTTCTGTAGATTCTGGCTCCTTATTACATCAACAGGACAATCAGAGTTAGGATGCAGATCAAATAAAAACAGCAGTAAAAACTGATTTAATTTATTATAAAAAATAGTCGTTAATAAATTAATCAATTAATAATCAATCCATTGGGCATGTCATTATAGGTGAAAAGTTTCAAAATATATATCTTTTTAATAGCATATCTAAATGTCTTACTACTGAGCATAAACTGGGCATCAGTCTTACCTTGGCTGTGGGTGCGTCTGCAAGGCGGATGAACAGTTTGTTGTTACCTGGAGTTGGACTGAACGAGTAGATGAAGTGACTATCCTGTGAGACACAAAGCCCAGTAGAGAAAACAATACAGCGTGAGATAAGGGAAACAACACTTATAATGAAAGCTTTGATTATTGAGGAGAGGATCATCTGTAGTTTGAAACGCTGACTGGTGAATAACTTGGCATAATAATAATAACAACAATAATAATAGTAAAAAAAACATTTCAAGATACAACATATATTTGAAGAGAATGGAAGCCCTTCCATTATAACCAGTGTGAACTGACCAGGAATATGGGCAGTTGGAACTTGTCGTTGAGAACCACGGCATGAACGCTGCAGGGCCCACACAGCCTGGCAGTCACCTCGGACAGGAAGTTAGCATGAAAGATGAACAGGAGGACACCGGAACCTGAAGAGAGGAGGCGAGAGAAGGGGTAGAAGAGAGTACGGAGAGAGAAAAGCAGCAGAGAGAGAGAGAGAGAAAGAGAGAGAGAAAGTGTCTATGAACACAACAATAACACAATCATCAAAAAAAAATGTCAGTGGGAAAAGCATTGTTTTGACGACCACCATTGTTTCAAACTCTGACCGCTATAGGAGTACTTGTGTGTGTTTCTCGTACCCTCCGTTGACGGTTGCTGCTTGAAGGAAAACTCCATTGAGAAATCTGCTCCCTCACAGAGCCTGTGACAGTACAGAGGAAACACAGCCTCCAGCAGCGTCAGGCGCGACTCAAAATATGCCCGGATAGTCTCCTCTGCCACAGTAGATAACCTGAGAGACAGACAGAGAGACAGAGAGACCAAAGATTCACAACGAGACATTTAACAGTTTTAAGCATGATTTATAATTTGTTGTACGACGCTATTGCGTACTTGTAGGTCGGCTATTTTCAGCATGCAACACCGTCGTACGACAGAGCATACTATGCTGTGTCGTAAATACATTGTAAATACTGTACTGTATAATGTAAATATATTATAATTTAAGCCTTAGAACGTTGTGGAGAAAAAAGCAGGCAATGCTACATGGATGACATTAACACTCACACCTGCCTACAATGGAAGAGTTAGACATGGTGCTTTTCCCACAAATTTTAACTAACTTGTGTCCACGTGCATCACAAGTCATGACACAACTCAACTGTACTCAGCGCTAAGACGCCTTCTGTACCTGACGCTACAATGTCTTCTTGTCAATATGATTGGGGCTCAGTACTCACATGTTGCTGTGATGCGTGATGAGGTCGCTAACTGTCAGGTTGTTGCTGACCTTGGCGAAGTACATGGCGTTGTGCTTGTGCTTGGACAGGATGTTGCAGTCGGCACCGTACTCCAGAAGGAGGCGCACTACGTCAGCGTTCCCTCGCTTACAGCCCTGGAGTGGAGGACGAGAACAATTATGACAAAAGTTGGATTTTTAGAATGCTCTCGTCAGCGGTCGTGCGAGATGAAAGCAGGTTTTCATTCTAGCCGCCAAATCGTAGACTTAAGAGTAGACTTAATATCCCCTGGCGGCCCTTGATGGACTTTTATTTGTCTACCTCACTTATCCACGACAGTATATACTTTGCTGACCGGGGTTCCCCTGGGCTGGGTCTGTACTTGGGTCCCCTCCTTTTTTCCCTCTCCACTGAATCTCTTGACAACAGCCGATCTTGCAAGCCTCCGAGAAGCATTGTGAGCCTGTTGATCTGCTTTTTTTTTGCAGAATGTTCGCCTATTATGACATGCCAGGGTTCATGTTGTTAAGCCTGATTCATACTTTGTCATACAACAGCGTTGTCTGTATGACAGTGTATAAATTAAGCATGTAAGCGTAGGATATTTTTGAGAACCTTTCGCCTGCAACGCACATGCCCAAAATAGGGACACCAGGGTTAATGTGGTCCAAAGAGCAAGTATTCCACTGCATTCCAATATGGTCTGTATGTACATAACATCAATCCTTTTAAGAACCTTGTAGGAACCTCATACCACAATAAAGAGTTTCTGATTCTTATACTGTACTTCAAATTTCAAAGTCCTTCTGCACTTTTTTTCATTACAGCAGCACTCTTTCTAGCATTGTTTTCTAAACAATTATGTCATTTTATTTTCTAATAACAATTTCACCTTCATCAAAGCAGTTTCACCTCCCAGCGTCTGAGCGTTGACATGAGAGCCCGCCTCCAGCAGAATAGCAACCGTTGTCAGGAAATTCTGATCAGGAAGAAAAAACATGAAAATGTTTGTCAGAATTGTATTTGGCAAAAAAAAAAAAGAAAACAATATTTCGGACGGACTTTGCGAACTAGTTCGGACAGTCAAGATATCTGGGGAGCAGGAGCATCCGAACAAAAGCTATCAGAAGTTCTGAATGACGTCAAAATGACTCGCCTCTCTTTCAGAAAGAAATGACGGAGTGAGCTTTAGTGTCAATTTAACCACATGAACCCAGGAGTCCCTATTCTGGGCATGCCATAATAGGCGAAACATTTGGCAAAAATAGGTATATTGGCATAAATAAGCAATATACAAGCTCAAATCGCGTGTCGCAAGCTTATAGATTGGGGTCGGCGTGGTCACCCCACGTGAATGTCAGATCTTGTGAACGTCCTATGTATCAGTGTTGCTATATCTCACAAAAGTGTTGCTGACACAGACAGATCTCAATCAAAGCAAAATTTCTCCTGATTTGTCTGAAAAATACAATTTTATTGTCATAAGGTTCAGAATCATGTTTAATGTTTATTTAAGGCTCCCCATTAGAGAAACGTGAATGAGCCTCTAGTCTCGTTCATGTGTGGCTTGTGAAAAATGGGTCCAATATTTACTTCAGAAAAGGATCGCTCATAATCTGTGCTTATGGTCACTTCTCCATTGGAATTAAGAGACTCACGATTCATACAGGCTGGGCACTCATGTGACACAGATAAAGGAAATCAATTGAAGTGTCTGAGTTTCATCCTAACATCTTTGGTAAAATTCACACTGGGATATTTTACTGTGCAGGTTACCTTTTCGGCTGCATGCATCAGGGCAGTGGTGCCGTTCTTTTGTCTTCCATTGACTCTTACTCCCTTCTTTATCAGCAGCCGGAGGATGTCATCCTGACCTCCAGCTGCAGCCAGCATGCACAACGACATACCACTGGAGTCCTGCATGCACATATACACAAACACAACACGCACGGAAACGGACACACAATCACCACCACACATCAGTCAACTCAATCAAATTTGGTTGTGGCTGTGATGCGTTTCATCAAAACAAGAAAAACAGAACTGTGATGTTCTCAATGTGTCTTGTGTGTGTGTCTCGAGTTTGTGTGATAGAGATACATTTGTCTTTTGCTATGTAACCACTTATATAACCTTATACAGTACTTTGTTGTGCAACAAATAGCAAAAAGAGCCTATCAAAAAGCTCATTGTAGATCAGCCATAGTGATTTGAGATTCAAAAAGGTCAAAACGTAATCCAAGGAACGATTTATTGTCCAAGCAGAAGTTATAGGTTCCATACAGTAACTGATGAGTAACAGAACTGAAGGCAACATGATTACATGAAAAGTGACACATTCAGTACACATACAGTGTACTGTGTGCTCATACAAGGGTCATGAAATAATACACATTATTCTACTGTACAGAAACTCCAGGTGGGGTCCATTGGCATCAAATCACCCCATTATTTTTCCTCAGTCGACACCCAACATCAATGCTAACATCTGAATGACCATATTGTATATTGAGATAAAATACTGTATAGACCTCAAACAATTTTTTCTAGCACAACTGTTTCGTGATTGCAAACTGTACATAACACAGGAGGCCTAAGGAGACAGAGATGTTCACTTGTAATACCAATATAACTAGGCTACCAAAATAAATGCAGTAGATCAGGATTGTGCTGACTGTGACACGGATTAGTAATAAAGAGCCCCTATTAGGCCAGTATATTAGTTAAAAAATAAAAAAAAGATTACCATAATCATGGTAGTCTAAATTGGCGCCAAGGAGATCATAGCAATAATGAAATTCAGACCATACAGTCGTTGCCATTATTTGAAGCCAATTAATCAAAAACAAATATATATACCATATATAATTTATATAGTCCTCACTTGGCTTCATCTTGTCACCAAAGAAAGTAATAGTGCGATCCACATGTTTTACAGAATAGCGGATCCAAGAAATCATAACCGGTATTTCCATTATTTAAACGGTGAAATCAAAAAAATATTTTTTCCCATCAAGGTGGCTGATTGAACAGGCAACCATATATGCTATTGTACTAAGAAAAATCTACCAGCATTGTCCTCATGGATTGTGTTAATTTCTTACCCTGTTTGTCGGATGAAATCAATGTTTTTTAAGCATCTAATGGTCACCAAGATAAAATCACTTGGATCTGGGTGGCTGGGCAGGACCCATATTAATGGCACAATTCCTATTGCAGGTGTCATTAAGTTTCAGATAACAGAGAGAGGTTTAAATCAAAGCATTAAAAAAGTATTCTGGAAAAAGTAGAAGCCCGTACAGCTCCCAATCTTGAAACTGTATCGGGTGCACCGTTGTGACAAGTATCAAAACAAACAGAGTGCTAGCACTCATGGCTCAAAAATAGGCTTCCATTTATTGAAGACAATAATAAATGTTGCCTTCAATGAATATAAGAATATTGATCCATGAGTGCTGGTATTCTGGTTGTTTTAAAAAGGTAGTCCAAAGAAAACTAAAATACAATAAAAGGCTTGGATCACAACATTTGAACAGTGATAAAAAATATATATATAACCAAACTTTTCTACAACTCTTAACCACATGTAATAAAAGGAAAACAACATGAGTAATGTTAAAATGAGGAAATGACACAATAAACAAATTCTGAAAATTAAGTTTCAGCATTTCACTGAGAGGTATATACACATGGAGCATAGTGCTTAAACAACAGTAGGAAACAGGCCATACCTGCCGTAGGTTATTAAGGGCTATCTACAATCTGGGCTTCTGGCTAAAGTAGGTATATACTGTATGTATACAGTATATTACACCTAGGCCAGAAATATTGGGCCAGTCTATGTAGCAATATTATTTTGTAAGGGGCAGCTAAACTTGTTTGCATAAAATCATTCTCCGATCAAATTAAGTGAAAAATACAAAAGAATGCTACACAAACATGACAGGCAGAATTACATCAAGTTTTGAACAATATTTTTCGGCATCAGTTTGGTGGAGAAGAAAGTAGGAAGTATTCAAAGCTAATATGGATACATCGATAAGTAAATGATAGGACTTTCTTTCCCCCAATTCAATGGCTGAAGTGGCTAGGTCACTCCAAAATTCAACAGCCTTGACTGCTTTACCAAAATGCATTTTGAATAAAAAATGGGCCTGGTTGAATATTTTCCAAAATGTCTAGGGAGACGATTTGGAAGCCAATCCCTGTGTTTATTGGCATATCGTTACATCATGTGTATAGGTACATAAATGTAAAACTTATTTTTGTTCAGCTTCTTCAGACATTTGGTTGGTGGCTACTGGCTAGTGCTAATTTGCCACCTTGGTTTAACAAGCATCATGTTTATTACATGTTTACAAAGACGGATCAGATCTATCTCCACCAAGCATCAACTAAATTCAAGATATTACATGATTGCAACCTGATCATATTAAACTAAAATATTTAACTTGCTTTTTCTGAGCAAAGCTACAAATGTTCTTCAAGAATCAAGAGAATCGAGAGGGGTTTATTTCTCATCACCCATTATATTATGTGTATTATGCATGCAACAGTACACTTGGTCCAATGGATAAATCTTCTGATTCCTAGCAACTTTACAATCCTCACAATTTAAAACGATAATTTGAATTCAGAGAGCATGGCATAATTTCAAGCCAAGGAGCCACATATAAGACTAGGTCCAGGTTAAACTAGCGTTCATCGTCAATGTGTTCAGTTCTTGAATCTACAATTGTCAAGCTTGTGCATTCCAAGCTTAGCACCGAAGCTTCCCTGCCTTTTTTTTTGCAGGGCATTAAATCTTTCCTACCATGTTTGTGAAAAATATTTACAGGGACAAATAAACAGGAGCATCCCATTCCATGCTAGAACTTTGACTGTCTTGCTGATCACGTCCTGCAGCTCGCTTGGGTGTGACGCCTCTCTTTTTAATTGACTGGATCGTGTTGTGTACATAGTACTTGACCTCCCTCCACGACCTGCTCCTCAAAGCAGGTTCTGCAGCTAAACACGCATCACATTCCTTTTTGCCTGGGACCTTAACCAGTTTACACAGGTCTCCAAGCTGACGCCTCACAGCAGCCTGCTCTGGCTCACTCCATAACCTTTTGGTTCTCTTTTGGGTTGTTGCAGAAGAATCTTGCTGTGTCTTTACAGAATCATCTTGTTTCTTTGCAGGAGGGAGCATGGGGGTATTTGTTTGCGCTACTGGTGGCCTGTCGGGAACCATGGGTGGTGGTGGTGGTGGTGGGTGTGTTTGTGGTATCACCTGTGCACCTGGAAGGGATCTGGGTGAGCTTGAAGGGTATGGAAGTGTACTTGAATGGTTCAAGGGTGTAAATGAAGAGACCATAGAAGTACTAGGATGGTTTAATGGTGTAAAGGATGACACCATAGATCTACTTCGGTCATTCAGACGACTGTAATTAGGAACAATCGGTGGGCTTGGGGCATTTAGTGGTGTGAAAGTAGGGACCAGTGGTACGTTTCTAGTGTCCTGTTGTATATATGGAGGAGGCATTGTTGGGCTTCTACTGTTATGTGGTAAATATGCAGAAGACATTGGTGGAGTTCTAGAATTCTGTAGTGAATACCCAGAATGCATTGGTGCACTTCTGTTGCTCTGTAGCATATACACAGAGGGCATTGGTGCGTGTCTAGAATTTTGTGGATACGTATGCACCATTGATGCATTGGCAGCATTCAATGGCGTGAAAGTAGGAATCATTGATCTACTTGTATGGGCCATGTTTGCACTGGCAGCACCCATGGGTGAATACCCTGACATCATTGAGGTTATCTGTTGAGAGAATGTTGAGGCCAAGGGATTTGCTGTATTAGCCAAGGGATTCACGGTCATAGCCAAAGGATTTGCTGTCATAGCCAAGGGATTCACTGTCGTAGCCAAATGATTCACTGTCAAGCTTTCTATACAGTCAATTGGTTGCACAGGATGAGATGTTGTGCCACCAACAACACTCTTGTCCGGAGAGTCTCTCTTTACAGCAGGGTTTCCTTCTTTTGGTCTCTTGGGTTCTAAGAATACGGCTTCCTCCTCAGAATTGCGTTGACGTTTCTTCCTCATTGACTGCAGCATATTGTGGACGTAGCTTTTGACATCTGTCCAAGACCTACCGTGCAAAGCTGGTTCAGCAGAAATGCAGGTGTTGCATTCCTTTTTGCCAGGGACTTTCATAATTGAAATAAAGTCACCCAGGCAGCGCTTCACCGCAACTTGTTCTGCTTCACTCCATGGTCTTTTCTTTACATTCTTTGGAGTTGCGCCTGAAACAAAAGCAAGTCAGGGGGAAAAATAAATAAATATATATTCAGTATGGTAAAACACAAAATGTTACATTGTTAACACTGGAATATCTCAGTGGTAGTTTGTGAGCCTCAGACCACCAATGCTGTGCAGAACAACCTTAAGTGTGGTGTTATTACAACTATACAAGGGGTTAATAACATGCAACTACAGTCTACTACAGCAGTACTTGCACTTGTATTCTGTTTCCCCAAATAGATTATGAGTTAATATTTAGACAGCATTACTGTAGACATACACTCTTCTTCCATGCATCTGTAATAAAAGACCAATGCATGAAACTAAGTGGTTCTTTGCAACATACTCACCATCGTCTGTCTTGGTTGGAGTATCAGAGATCACTATTCGGTCCATCTTGAGCAGCCGTTTGCTCATTTCCTCCAGCTGGGTTGCGTTTTCTGAGAGCTTGGGACATTCCTGGATGTTGAGTTCCACCAGCTTGGCCACTTGGTCCAATTCACTTTCACTAAGGCTCAGCAACTGCCAGTAGCTGGCAACATGCTCTCGTACTGTTGGAGATAGAAGTGCCTCTGGATTTTTGGCCTGGCATTCATTTGCAGCCCTTCTGCAACAGTCCAATCCTCTAATGTAGGATGAGCCTTCATTTCGGGCAAAGACATAAGGGTTGTCTTTCGCCACACCGGCTTGCTCTCGGTTCTCTACTAGCAAATCGATCAACACCACCATTCTTTGCGTTAGCAGGACCAATGTGTTCCTACCAAACTGGCCTTCTAGTTCCAACTTTATGAAGCTGTCACCAAGCTCCAACTCCAATTTTGTGCTTTTCATAATTTGATCTGCAGATGGCACAAAAGTTCTCTTACTCTTACAACTGGTGTAAGTCTCCAAAACCATTCTACCAATATTCCCTACCCTTCCTCTGTTAAAGAGGCACACCTCTGAAAGAGTCGCCTCACTGAGCTTTCTCCACGTTGAGGGATTGGGGCTTTCTTTTAGCTCTTTCCTTGCTTTGTCCCCTTCATTTTGAACAAATTTGTGTAGTTTTATCACATCTTCAGCCAGGGTTGATTTGTCTATTGCCTCTTTTTTAACCTCCTGCTTTCGGCAAGCAGATCCGAGAGCTCTCCGAGAAAAACGGTCATTCCATTCTGTATCAAGAAGCTGAATGAACCGCTTCACTTGGCCCTCAGTTTCACAGTCTTCCGTCATTCGACTTTCTCCAAAAGCGATTTCTGCAGCTCGTTTCAATGAATATCCGATCTTTGAGACAAGGGAAACCGTTTTAAATCTACTGGAACTTGGGTCAAAACCACTAGCTTTCTTGGCCCCTTCAACAGCCAAATTAAATTTGGATGGCGCACATATTTCATGAAGATACTGAACACTGCTGTCAAGTTCATTCACAGCGAGCACAAATCTACCCAGTTCCCTCATTTTTGATGCAATATAGGCATACTGTGACTTGACATGGTCATGTTTCGCGGACAATGCTTTGCCATACTTGCAAATTAGGGGGTCATTCCTGACATGCCTTGAGATGTCATCTTGATGCATGATGTCTATGATTTCATCGCAACCCCCTGTAAAAAACTCTGAAGTTGGGTCAAATCGAGAGGCAGCACTCTGGACTGTGGCTCGTCCCATTCCGTCGGGGAGCTTCTGCTCTCCTCTCTTCGCTTTACATGAACGCTCGTGTTTCCACAATTCAGTTTTGCGATAAAAAGTGAAGCAGTGTTGGCAAGGAAGGTAGTCACGTACAGATATTGTGGCATCTGATGGCTGTCTCTTAGCCACGATTTCGCCCTCTCCACTTTTCAATGCTACATAATTGTGTTCATAATTTCCTTTATTGCGAATTTGATCGAGCAGGGTTTGTCTGATTTTTGAGCCTTTAGGAAAGTGTATTGCATGGGCGACATCGGTTTCATCTGAATGTATTCTTTCTAAATGCCTTACAAGTTGAGCGAAAGCCATTTTGCAGTATACACAGAAGTTCTTTTTGCTTGATACTTCTTCTTCGTCATCCTCTGTACCAGGTGGTGTAACAAGAACCTTCTTGCTGGTCCGTGAACTGGATCTTGTTGGTTGCTTCCTCTCCCAAGTTTTTTTGCGACGTGATGGGGTTTTTGCAATTTCCTTTGAGCTCTCGGCTGATGGCTCATCTGTTGTGCCATTGTCCGCCAAAGGAACATGATCTGCTTCATTAGTGTCGTTTTCTGCTATCTCTTGTGCCTCTTCACTAGAGCCATTCCCTTGTCCAGCACAACTCTGTTCTTCATTCACAGGTTTATGTTCTGTATCCAATATCTCTTCCGCAGTGACCGGACTCTTATGTCTCTCATCTGTCATTCCAGCATCGCTACTCAAGCTCTCATGTTCAAAATCTAAATTTAGTTCACTGGACAAACCAATATTTGTCTCTATTGGTATTCTAGTTTCGTCTCCAAGACCATCCTGATAGGTATTCAATTTTGTTGCATTGCTTTCACTGTTCCCATATTCTAAATTATTCACATCCTCTCTGAGCATTAGCTGCTCTGTATTTGTACTTGCAAGATCGTTGGAACTTGCAAGACCTCCTGGAACAACGGCATGATCTCTTGGGTGATCAAAATCTTGCTGAATATGGTCATTATCTCTGCCTGTACCAACTTCCTCTTGGGAACTGTCCATGTTGAGATTCAACCTAAAAACATCACTTGAACTTCTCTCTTCAATCAAGCTCTTCTCCCCTTCAACTGATCTCCTCTCGTCAACAGCACAAGCCTGTAAGAGAACAAGTATATGTAAGACTGATGCCAAGTCCAACCCCATTATCAATTTGGATGCTAAAAAATGGTAGACATTGAGGAAAGATAAATGTCTGCACAATTAAAATATGAATAAATATAAATAAATAAATGGTTGGGGGGACTTTTCTTAAAAGTTCTCTTTCACTAGATGTAAAAGTGTCAACTAAATTATTTAGTAGTTCCCTTTGAAATCATCTGCAACATTTAGTTGCAAGCACCTTGGTAATGCCCCCGAGATTGAGGCCCATTCAAACAGAATTCAAAGCAATGCCCACACATCACCATTTAGCCTAGCGTTGGGTGTAACCCCTCACCCTTCCATCCGAAAGCTTTCAAATTTTCGATACAAAAACCACATGTGACCCATTCAAGAAATAGTTAATGGCTTTATTGCATCAAGCAGCGTCTACAACGTTTTGACATTGTAAATGTCTGACCAAGAATATTGATTCATGGGATGTTGGGATGAAATGCTGCATGGAGGCCGGGTACAGAACACAAGATGCATTGCAACTAAACCTACATTCAGGCAACTACTTGGCAATCGAAAGAAATAAAAATAAAATGAAAAAGAAACTGTGTGATGTCCATGGTATAAAAGAACACAAGAAATGTTAATAGTGACTTTGGCTATCACAAAATCTATTCCATTTAGCAATGGAAACACTTTAAACTATTCAAGTCCAGCACTATAGCACACACACACAGCATCAACACAAGAAAACACTTGATAAGCCATTTACATTAACACAACTAGGTTCTTTGCACACCTATACAAAGGAGACGGTTGTGTATGAGAGGGCTTGGAAGTGCACAAAACAATGTGCCTTCTGCATACTGACAATATGTACAGCTAAAACATTTTCTGAAATGTTTTTCGGTTCCAAGACCTTCTTTGAGCAAATCTGCTTTGCTTGACAAAGGTCTTATTCAAAGAGATCATTTAATTGCAAGCATAGACAGTGTACAGGAGTCTCTTCATTTGTTATGCCATTTACATAAAGACAACTAAGCTTCCAGATAATCAGGAATTGTACTCATAAATGGTTCCTGATAAGAATGAATGGTATACAATTAAATACATAAATTTCTTGTGGCAATATTTATAAGCGCATGCCAACAGTCTGTTTGTGTTCAGCTGTGATGATAATGATACAACACATGTTCTGAGAGCTAGAAGTACCTGTATCAAAGGCTGCTTCATATGTGCACTATGCAGTGTCTTCATGAGCTTCTTCCCCCTGTAAGAAAAGGAAGAAAAAAAACATACAGTCTCCAATATTCATAGTTCCAAGTCAAAGGGTAATATTATGTAATATAAGAGAAATATGTCAACTAAAAGTACAGTTAAACTTAAATTTGATGAGATTTTGAGATGCTGAGGTTATGGCAGTAAATTATCAATTTGTTGCATGATATAAAAGTAACTTTAAAATAACTTTAAAATCTTTCAATTATCACACGTTATGCAACATATCTAGAATCAAGCAATGGTTTTACATTACATTTTAATATCAATAACAAACCTGCTGTCATTTATATTACCATACAACAATGATCAAATAATGTTTCGATTCAGACTCTTACCTTAGATTTGAAGAAAGGAACACCATTAGAGTCCTCCAGAATATCTTGTAATTTGGAAATGGAATATCTTGAGTTTTAAAGTCCTCAATTTTTTGTATGCACAAAGCGGTACATTCTTTAGGTGAAGATCTTGATATCACAGAATCCTTGGTTGGTTTTGAAACATCCTTGTTTGCTCTAGCATCTGCAGGGAATCCAGTTTCTGTTGCTCGTCTTAAGTAAAATGCTTAAGAGTTTCTATAAATATGAACACTATGGTTGAACTGTGAACTGACCATGGTGGTGCATCCTCATCAACTTTGGTTGGCGTTAAACAGCATATCAATATTAATCCATAGCAGGGAAACAAATAATGGTCCACTCCAAACCCACATAACTAACCTTTAAGGTGTAGAGAACTACGGCCATTTGTGACTAACAGAGCTGTAAACCTATATTGTAATAATATTTTTTTGCTGAACGTTTAAACAACGCAAACAACAGTGGTTCTCAACTCTAGTCCTGTGGACTTGGTGGTGTGGTTTCTATTAATGCTATTTCCAACTGGTTGCCTAGAAAGGAAATCTGCAGTAATCTGGGTTCAATTTAAAGAAAACATAAGTCCATACATTTGTTGTTGAGACACACCTTAATGCAGACATCCTTACCAACCAAGTATTGAACCTCAAACGTGTTTAGTTGATTCGTTTCTCTACCACTAAAGCAAAACAAGTTAAGTTCATCGTCTATTCACCCGTTTCCTAGGCTGTGTGTTTTCCACTTCCTGTCGATTTGATCCAATGAAATCCAATGAAACTGGTCAGATGACCAATGATATCCAATGAAATCGACAGGAAGTTGAAAACACACAGCCTAGGAAACAGGTGAATATGATTTTGTCAAACCAAGACTGCACAAATCACGCACACACAAACACACTAGGGGTAACCAAGGTGCAAGCCTATGTCAGTTAATTTTGTATTCTGATTTAAAACCCTCAGAAAGCCAGAGTAATACATGAGACACATTGCATGAACTGTTTGTAAAACCACAAACTACAGTTTGTCCAAATTGATAGAACAGAGCACAATACCAATACCATAAAGGTTTTAGTTTTTTTAATGAAAATTGACATGGGTCATAATTATGTTTAAGGAATAATGTACGCACCTCTTGGTCCAGGTTATAGTCTTCTTTGGAATTCAGTGCAAGTTTCACTGACATATAGTCTCCACTTTTAACAGCATCCCTCAGTTCACCTGAGAATGAGAGAAAAAAGGGGATAGAAGAAGCTGAAATTTGCATGCACTTTCTTCTATGTTATTTTAAATATCCTCACTGTCAGGTAGAAACCTTGCATGTCCAAAACAGTTGCTTTTCAGAAAATGGAAACAATTTTAAAACTGTATTCCTGTAATGGATTCAATGTAGTCATCATTCATTTCAAAGATTTTCCAAAATTCTCAGAAAAGCAGAAGCGAGCATTGTGAGCTTATAGATAGGCTATGTTCAATACTTTTGCGCAACAATGTCATACGATGAAATATGAAATGGGCATTCATTCATTCATGAATAAAAAAATAAGTAATGAAATATGGGTACACAAGGTTTCTAACTATATGCAACATTTTTGCAATATAGTAATCTCTCAAGAACCGATTCAGAGCTTCGCAATCTGAATCTGTCGGGACGGTCGTTCAGAACGTGTGCACATTGGCCTATAAGTGGGCAGACCTTAGATCCGGAAGCAAGCCACGCTTTAACCAATCAAAGCCGCTCCAGTCTCCACAGACTTTCTAGGTCTGCGAGGCGAAACATATGGTCCGTGGCCCGGACTGACACAAATAGGGCACAGCGCACATCAAGATTTCATAAAAATGTCTCCGTAATCCACACAAGTATGTTTATAAATACCGTGTCAGTTAAGTTATATCACCAGCCGATCAAAGAATACGATTTGGAACAGTTAACAGTGAACATATTTTATCTATGGCCACCGCACCGACGGTGCCGTTTTTCTCCATCGCGGCATCCGTTAACTGGTGTGGTTGTCTGTCTGTGAGAATGATCTCCCCAGCGTCTGTCTCTGCACGGTAACGTTACATCGCAATCTAAATTTAACTCCGCGAGGGTACAGATGGAACCAAATGGATCCGTGGACCCTCTCTCTGTCGGACTAACAAAAACAGCCAAAATGGCTCTTTTAAGCCACCCGCTCATATTGAACATAATTCCTAAGTAAATTGTTTATGAACAGAGCTAAATCAGTTTGTGTGCCTCAGCCTCAGCATAAAAGAGTCATATTTTTTGGTTGCCACTGCGCGGCCCATAGTGTTCCGTGGTGGAAGAAATGTTATCTAGTCGGAATGAAAACATAGGTGCACAACCGGAAGTGGAGGGCTGAGGGCATGGACCAAACCCCGGTTTCCAGTCAGCGTAGGTCTAGTTAATCACTCCCCCCAGAGTCAAATGCAAAAGTGAAAAACGCTGGGGGCGCTGTTTTTCCTTTTTATTTGACGATGGGTTTGTATATGTGGCAATATAGTAACTAGGAATAGCAGTAGAGTTGACATGTCCCCCCCCCCCCCCCCCCAACATGGTGGCATTCTGCTCTTAGCCACTCTCGAAACATACCCATGACCCCATGGGATCTCACCGTCACGTTTCTGGCTGCGACTCTGCCACTGGACCTGACCACAGCCACTCTAGACAATGCTTGTGATTCCACCAGACGTGCCGCAGCACGTTTCAGAAACAGCTCTCTGCTCTGCTCCTCTAAAAATCTGCAGTGGACTGGCTACCTTAGCCATTATGCTATACCAGGGATGTCCGTGGCGTGCCATCGGGGCGGTTGTTACAGACATTGAACCTTGCGCTTAACACATTTCAGTGCGCACTAGACTTACACAAAAAAACATGTTGATTTCCTTGATAAAAATATGTAGACTAACCTACAAGCAGCCAGTAGCCTAGGTTGAATCAAGCTGCGTACACTGCCTACTGCATTTGAGTTGTGCAGATTACGAAGTAATTATTTAAAAGGAGCCTAATTTACATTTTGGGTTGGGTATGTGGGTCATCAAAACTGCATTTCAGCCTTAGGCTACACTGTTAATAAAAAAAACAAAAAAACAACGTATGTAAAAAAAACACCAAATAATAATGATAACCAATTGCAAAACTATCCGTTAGTGACATCCCTAATGTCAGTGTGCCACTGAAAATGGAAATGCCTGTAGTTATATAATGTCTCTGTCCTCATTTAAAAATAACATGTCATGGCCATTTACAATAGTTCAAATTTTTTTACCGTTTTCTCTCTAAACGGAAAAAAATATTAAATCAAATGAATGGTCATTATCAATGGTAAACTCAATGTAGAACGATATTTCCTGTATAGGACCGCCAAACTTTCTGCTTCTAAAATGCTCCCAATGGGTTATGATGTAGCCATGTGGAGGACGGAACAAAACCACGATGCAGACATGACGACGTCATAGACCTGCATCCGGTGGAATCCAGGCATGACATGCTTCTGTTCTCTGTTATTGCCAAGATGCTTGGCTCATTTCAAACCAGCTTCTGCAGGAGGGAATCTTGTGTGAGAAAATAAGGCAAAGCCAATAGTGGAAATACTTACTGGGAGATAAGGGTGGACCGGAGAGCATCTCGTCGTCACCGTTCAGATGTTTCTGGAAGTCTTCCAGGGTCATCCAGTCCAGGTTGAGGTCCATCCCTAGACTCAGCGTGGCCTGGCCCTTGTCTGAAGTTTATGTGAGACAAGAGAGACAGATGGCAACAAAATTAAATATAGTTTCATCCCCTCCACCCCCTTCTGCATGCAATCAGAAATTATCCAATTAATCATGTTTAGTTATATAATCAAAACATTTGATTCCATAATTATTCCAAGGCCAATAACGTTTATTAGGGAGTAGTGACGCAATTTGTGATTAACTAACTGCACTACAGATAACAATAAACCAATTAATGTCTAAAGCCTGCTAGAAATCAAACAAGGCAACCTCAAGTTGTGCAGTTTAGATACAGCACACTCTGGTGGACAAATGTGCAGAACCATGTGAAAAACACAGTGGCCCTTATTTATCAATGGAACATGGAAACCTGCCCAGATCCGACCGCAGGGATCATCCCATGACGGGTCTCACGTGTGATATAGAAAGGGGTGGTATCTTGCCAGTCACAGCATAAAAATGGCTGGCAGCAACCGATCGTTGTTTAAATAACAAGCTCTTAAATATTCTCGTCTCGCCCCCGATTTTACGACACGAAGAACTGGAATACGACCACAAAAGTATGGATAGCCAATAAGTCACATCTCTCCATTGTACAGTCTAACTTTCTGGGCAGCCTACTGTCACAGTCCACAGTTGGGGCTGTGGTGTCCATGGATCTCTGGCTGCATCGCAACATCCAATGGCAGCCTGTTAATGCAATAATATTATCGCAATATCATGCAGAACTTTACGGTCATGGGACAGAATAATGTCTGACACTTTAGCTGGCGGTGTGACATGCACAGTAGTCGAAGCAGCGATCCACTGTGGCCCCCTGCGTATGCACACACTCCTTTTTGCGAGTGGGCTACATGGATCACACCAAAATGAATCTGATTATTGGAATATGTTTTTGTTTAAAAAAAAGGAGGTCGCACAGCTTGTAGCCACAATGGAATAACTTTTGTATTATTTTAGTCTTCTTCGGAGTATGCCATACCCGAAGAAGACCTTTTACTGTGTCGAAACGTTGGTAAAATGATCATTGTGGCTACGAGCTGTTCGACCTCCAGTTTAGTACGCTCCTATTCCATAGTTTTCGTGGAATATGTTTTTAACATTAATTTCCCCCAGCACAGAGGATCACTCCAGCTGCAGTGCGCCCTGGATTTTGCAAAATGAAAATCAGCTTGCACATAATAATAATAATAATAATAATGAATTGCATTTATATGGCGCTTTTCTAAGTACTCAAACTTACTCAAAGCGCTTTACAATGGTTCATTCATTCATACAGGGGGGGGCATTGGGAGGTGGAGCGGCGAACAGTCGACGCCAGCGTCCCCACTTTTCCCACATTCACACACCAATGGTGGCAAGCTAGCGCCGACCGAATCATTGGAGGCAATGTAGGGTTCAGTGTCTTGCCCAAGGACACTTCGACATGTGGACAGGAGGAGTTGGGATTCGAACCGCCGACCCACGGATCAATGGACGACCTGCTCTACCTCCTGAGCCACAGCCGCCCTGCACATGCGCTTATTCTATAGGTAGGTCTAAATGGAGCTAGATTTCGAGATATCTGAATGACTGTTAAAGCTTTAAGCTCCCGTTTAAATGGGTGACTGATTAAGCATCTAACCTAATATCTTGATTTTAAATGGTTATAATTGTCATCCGTTAACCCAGCAATTGCAACTACCTATTTATGTGAGGGATACGCAGGGTTATGTTATATGAGAGGCTAGGTTACATAATTTTAAGTGGATAAGTGCCTGCTGCATGTTTAAATGCCTGTCAGACTATGCAGCACCGCAGGTCTACGATGGAAAACAGTTGTGTACACGAGCCTGAGAGCTGACGTGAGATTTGAGCGTTGGCGTACTTTTGTCGTCTACGCAAGTTTGATAAATGAGGGCCAGTCAGTTTTTACAATAGTTTGCGCTCAGCTAAAAGTGCAACTAGAGGATGAAGACAGCATACCAGACTTATCGCCTTCGAGGGGGTCCGTTGTGTCCAGATTGTCTTCGCAGGCTATGAATAGCCTGGGCTCACTGTCTTCCCTCTTTCTCCTCTTGTCATCTGTGGGCGTCCGCCGGTCCCAGCTGGACCTCTGTGGCTCATCTAGCCTCTCCCTCCGTTCCCGGGGCTCCTCTGCAAATCTCGACCTTGGGGTGAACTCCTCACCCTCTTTCTCGTCGCTGTCCAAGTTAAAGCCGTGGCTATGGCCAGGTTTGGAGGCTGAGGGAGGAACGAAACAGTCATTCTGTGACATCAATCCCACAGGACATGAATGTAACAGCTGTCATCTTTTACCCATTGTAAAACAGGGGTGTCAAATTACCAGCCTATGGGCTGGAAGGGGTTCAATTTGGCCCCCGGGATGATGTGGGGAAAGAGAATAAATAAAGCTATATTAAATTAAACTATTCACGTCCAAACATCTGTCTGTGTGCCAAAGCCACTCATCTGTCCGCTACCTAACCAACAAAGTTTCCCTACACAGAAAACAATGGAGGCAGCAGCTAACTGCTGTGTGTGTAAGCACGAGGGAACCACTTTATGTTTGACCCCTGCACACCAACATTTAAAGACTGTGATATGAAGAGAATGAATGAATGAATGAACTCAATTGGGAATATTCCTTTGTATTGTTGAAACGTCTTTAACCATCATCGAGTTTGTGGAACTGGTGTTGAAGCCTGGAAATGGACAATGCCAGTGTAGTAATGAAAATTATTTTAGTAGCGCAAAGGGACCCCACTGAAATCCATGGGTGGGGCAGGGCTGGCATAGGTGGGTGACACTAGTCCCGCATAGCCAGACGTATGGGAGATCTCCGCCAACCAATACATATGGTGACATCTAAATTCAATGTAGGGTCTAGAACAGCAGAGGATTCTGAATGAAAAATTGAAAACCAAAGCCGTCTCAATATGAAGGCCTGCTCTAAAAGACTTCCGAATTCTTTCCACCAAGTTTAAGACCCACTAAATAAATGTCACCAGACATATTGATAAGTAGAGCCATCTGATTTGTCTGGCTACACAAGACCCTGACTGGCTTCATGATCTTGCGTTTTTGGTGGCTATAACAATTAATTGAATTGCTTAACGTTAACATGCAAGGCCACAAAGTTGTCACAGACAGTGCCCCGCCCAACCTAAAATTACTTTTGATGACACCCCTCTGCTGTAAACTTATGTTTTCATATCAGGCTGTTGGCACCATACACCAAAGCAAATGCTTCATTTGCATTTAGGGTTCATCAGTTGTTTACCATTGTAATATAATGATTTTAGATTTCACAATAAAAAAGAAAATGATGATGCCAAAAATACCCAAATCACAAACGCATAATTTCCTCTCACAAGGGAGGTCATGTTTGTTTGTCTAGCTCTGACAGACATTAAAAAAAACGGCCTAATTGCCATGACATTTGCTGTGTGCATTCATTCATGCTCACAAGCGGAAGAAAACAACTGATTTTGGTCAACCCATGGCCTTTGCAGTGCACTAGCAAATTAAACTGAGTGCATTCTTCTAGTTATTTATGGTGATTAATCATGATATATAGAAAAGCAAATTGAAATATGATCATTGATGTGTTCTCTATAATTCTCACCATCTGACTGCTTGGTTTTCTCCGTCTTCTCTTCTGCCTTCTGAGCTGGAGAATCTTTCGTTGACTTGGCTCTCTTCTCAATTTTTCCTAAAAGCTGACATTGAGAATTAAAATAAAAGATTAGTACAAAGGAAAAAAATATCCTTTGGAAAGCATCAAATAGTAAATGTTCAGAGCACAAATTACATTACTGATTATTCTTTAAGGCATAATGTGATGTCATACGATCAAATATTTGGTTCATCCCAGCTATTGTGTTCAAGATTCACTCTTTCACATTCAAGGTGAATTGTCTGTGCCCAGTTACCCAAAGGCCTCATCTCCCGTGTCTACCTCTCAGCGTTCCTTAAAAACCTGATTCATTAGAGGAAAGAGGCAGCCACGACTGTTCACATTCCTTAGAGAAAGAAAAATTAAATGCCCTCTTGTTCAGGACATGCTTCCATACCTTATTAGACTTGCTGCTGTCTGTGGAGGTCGGCTGGTGAACTGAGTGCCTACGAGGGGCGCGATCCTTGGCCTCACCGCAGCCCAACAGGAACTTCTCAAAGAGGTTGGTGGAGCCTGCCGCATCCTTCTGGCCCGCAGCCTCCTCCTTAGCCACTTCCTCGTCCTTTGCCTTGCTGATGCTAACTGCTGCGGTGGAGGAAGATGAGGAGGATGAGGAGGCGGACGAAGAGGGGACTTTGGCCGGCGCCACAGAGGCACTGTCCTGTCCCTTGCTCTTGGCCTTCAGAGTGGAGCTGTCACTGGAGTCTGAGGAGAGAGGGGTGGAGTCTTCACGGACCTTGGAGGCGAGGGTGAGGCTCTTCAGTTTCTGCAGGGTATCAGACTTCCCGCTCTTTTTGTCACGGATGAGGTCCTTGATGCCCTGCAGCTTCAGCTCTACCTGGCCCTTCTTCTGTTTGGACTTGTCGTCTAACCGCGACTTCTCCGCGGTCTTCGCGGACGTCTCTTTTCCTGCGGCATCATCTGTCTGGGCCTCGACAAGCCCCTCACTCAGGTCCTCTTCCAGGGGGGCTGTGGGCTCGTCTTCTGACGACTCCACCCTCCTCTCCTTCTTCCCCCTCTTCTTCTTCCCCTCCTCTTTTTCCTTCTTGTGTCTTGACCCGTCTTTGCCCTTGTCCTTCCTGTGCTTCTTTGGTGGAACTGTTTCCTGCTCCTCCTCGTCAGAGTCCACCAGCCTCTTCTTCAAGTCTGACTTTCTGCCCTCCCTGGGAGTGGAGGGAGAGAGCTCCTCGTCCTCGTCGTCTGTTTCCGGTGCCGGCAGGGGTTTTATAAGCTCCTCCTTCTGTTTGTCCTTCTTCTTTTTCTTCTTCTCTTTCTCCTTCTCCTTCTCCTTCTCCTTCTGAGGACGAGGCTCCTCCTCCTGCTCCTTCTTCTTCTTCTTTTTCTTCTTAATGGGCATCTCCGTCGGCTTGTCTTTATCGCTGTCACTCTCTGAATTTGCGTCAAACACGTCACTTTTTGTAGGCAGCTTCTGGTAGTCAAGAGCAAAAAGTGATGGTTAATTATTTGTTTACACACACACACACACACACACACACACACACACACACACACACAGTGATGAAATGTAAACCTGATATTTGTTTGTGTCTTCATTGTGAGCCCACCAGCATCAGACTCACCATGGTCTTCTTAGCGTCAGCCTCCTTCTTGGCCTTGGCTTCTGTTGTTTTCTTTTTAAAAGCCACGAGGACCTCACGACAGTCCTCCAAATGGGCCTCGGGTTCCCAGGTGTCATCATCAGAACAGTAGTTCTTCCACCGGACCCTGTAAAGCACCTCTCCCTGGATAGGAAAAAAAAGACAAAAGGTCATGACCCCCTGTTGCACTAACTAACATGAAAAGAGGTTTTGGACAGCTTTATTGATACAACGTGGAATTGTATAACATTCCTGAGGTATCCTCCTATAATCCTCCTATAATTGGACAAAGCCCGGTTCTCCTCAGTGGCTGGAGCAATTGCTCTGAATTTGCACACAGCCATTGACCATTGCCATCTGAACGCAACTGCGAAGCCCGTTTCTCAATTTCATAAAATCTCAGCTGTTTATTAGCGTTTTAAAAACTAACGGGAGATCAAACTGCGCATGCGTCGAATCCACACACCCACTCCGTTAGTGTTGGTACCGCCTGCCTCGCACACACCCCCGCGCGCGAGGGAGGGGGTTGGGGGCACAGGACGTGCAATAACCCCACGTTTGCAACTACTTTCGCCTGCGCACTTCACCGGGTATGGTCTAGTACATCTAATTGTATGTTGTTTGTTTAATTAGCACCTGTTTTAAGGATGATATGATTATGCATATGACGAATACAAATTCATGTTGTAATATAAAAAGCCAAGATCTTCCTAAAAATGTCTATGTGACCAATATGTCTGCTGCTACACTGAATTATAAACAAGAAGTAGAGTTGTTCCGATACCAATAACCAGTATGGGAAAAGCTGCCAACAAAATGCTGGTATCGGTGAGTATGCCAGTCTATGCCATTCCGATACCATGTAATTCATCACATGAGATTTCTTTTACAGTAATATTTTTAAATGATGTTGCAGTACAGTTGTATAGTCTTACAGTACAATTTACATTATTTTAATAACTTGGGGCTGCACTTTAACTATTATCAATAGATTTTGTATTTATTCCTAGATCAGTGGTTCTCAAACTTTTACATTTCAAGAATCCCCATAGCTCTGAGAGTGTTTATTTTGTACATTCTCAGAGTTACAGATCTGTAAGGATCCATTTGGAAGTTGGAACCCCCTCAAGGAACCCTGAGGGACCCCACTTTGAGAACCACTATCCTATCCTGGATTGTTTTTTTATTACACAATGGTATCGGATCGTACTCGGAGTCGGTATCGACCGAAATGCAAGTTATGGGGATCAAAATCGGTGTCAGGAAGGAGAAAATGGTATCGGTACACAATAAATGCATCAGTATGGCTTCTCTTCTACTGAGCTCGGCTCACACATAAATAGCAAATTATCCTCAAGGTAAATTTTTACAGCTCAGCCAGCATCGATCATTCACAAACCATCACGAGAGACTTACAAACCAACTAGTGCATGTTTCCTGTCTTACTCTGCTTTTCCCTTCTACTCATAAAAAGTCATTTCATCAAGCTAAATTTGGCAACTGGGCTAAATGAGGAAAACACTGCTAAAATGAATTGACAAAAGCTATTTTTGGCCCCGTTGACAGCTTCTGCATTTATTCACATCACGTGCACAGTGTTTATGTAGCTAGTAAGATGCATGATTTATACATGGCTGATAGACCGAAGATAATCAGGCCCACACGTGCATCAACAGACACAACTTTCAGTTTTGACCGTTGCATCAGCCTGGAATGCTGCCAGTAAGTGACTTCCTCAATGTATCCGGTTTCACCAACCGCAATCCGCTCCTCTTTCCAGGCTTGAGGTGGCACTGGGGCAAAAATAAAATACCCTAGAGTCAACTGAAACACTTGTTGGCAGCAAGGCTGAATAGAGGTGAAAAATAAGTTACGAGTTTGATAGCCCCGTGCAGACAGCAAACCTCAAAAATGCCACAGTACATAGATTTGTTTAATAACTGACAGGCCACCAAATACGGTGTAACCCCATAACGGTGTCCAAGAAATGTACTGATCTAGGAGTGGATTTCCTTGCTATGCCAGGAACTGTACATAGCAGAATATGACACAAGAGAAAAGAGAAGACAAAGAGCTATCTGGCAAGGGCTTTAGACTCACTGTAAAGGCCACCTTTTCAGTCAGCTCAGAAAGCTGCTCCAAAGTAGTAGCTAGTGCTTAGATAGCTGGTGTGGTGACGTATGGATTGCACTGATGATATTTTGCACTTCACCAGTAAGTTGCAGGACAGAGATCCTTCAGTAAACTGAAAATAATAAATAACTACTTTCGCTCAACAAATGAGCCAGGAGACTCAATAACCTAGCAAAACTTGCCATTGAGTGTAAACTGGCCTAAGACTGAGATGGAGTTCATACACATTATAAAGGACTTTACATCCAGACAGACAAGGAAGATGGCTGTATAAGAGACAAAGATTAAGAAATAAAAGAAAATCACATCCCTGGTGTGTGTGTTGCATCAAAGCATTCTGCTATAATGTGTGTATGGCGCGATGTAGCTGATTCACTTTTGTGGGCAGATCTGACTGTAGTCTATTCATTGAAACCACTAGATTTGGGTTAAGAACTATCTGATTTGATAGGCAAGGTAACTGTGAGAACCTTGGACTTGTGTGAAAGAGGCTGCATGCACAATACACTGCCTATAACCATGTTAATTAATGAATGTATGCTTAAATGTTGGCCTATTGTGATCAGCAATTTTCTTCTAAGCCATTAGATAGTGGGCCAGAACATCATCAGTGGCTAATTTAAGAATTGGACATTGTAGTAGACTGTATTATATGCAATAATATAACTATATTAACTATACATGTTAATAAATAAAGATGTGTGGCATAAGTGCATAGTGATATGTGTGGCATAAGTGCATAGTGATAGAACTGTGTGTAAACAAATCTAACAGGTGTCGATAGAAATGCTTGGGTAATCAAGAGATAAACGAGCTCTTTCATAGAACAGGTGCCCAAGGTCTCTACTTAGATATGGAGAGTGCATTGCTAAGCCTTACGGCATGCGAAACTCCTACCTGTCATTCACTCTTAACAAGGATAAAAGCATTCTTAAGGTGGGGGTAGATTCTCTACTTGGACATTATAACCTATGTGTGGGACATTTAGAGTGTAAGTTATTTACAAAATAATTTGCAGAGCCAGATAGTTCTGGCCCGCCGCCCACGGGCAGCCTGATGCCTACCACTTGGTCTACGAGATGACCAGCAAGGTATGAAAATAACGTTAAGGGAGAAACCGATCAAGGCCTTAAATGCCAATTTTTGCCAAAAAATAACATTTTATGAAAAGGTAGACCATGTTACAGTTGGCTGCCAATGATTAACTTTGACTTATTGCAGTACTATTATTAACAGGCTGTACGTTACAGTAAATGCAGTAATAAGTAGGCAGGTGTTTGACTCCATGGTCAAACAACCATGGCCACAAGAGCCAGGCTGTGACTGTAAACAAACAATGTTATGCTTACTTGTTAAGAGTTATGATGGTAATGGCATAATTAGATAACTCATGTTAAAGCCTCACTATGTAATTTGTCTGTATGTTAATACAAAATAACTTACACACAATCGGGGTGGTTGTATTTTGTCTCCCTGCCCTTCGATTGAGACATTTAGATCGTGTCAAAGGTCATGTCTCACCTAGACACAGGACCTGACACAAATTTTGACCTGATGGTCAAGATTCAAGTTAACCCCTGAGCAAGCAGGCCGGCTCTATTAGCTCAAGCTAGGAAACCAGGTTCAAATCCGGGGTAGAAGAGTAGTGCTGCGTTTTAAAACGTTTTTTTCCCTAACATACATATTATAAGAAGCTGGAAAAAGGTATTGAAGTCCATTTATATCAGAATAAAAAAGGGCTTAAATTGCTCGTATATCTGAGATTTGCGAATCATTTTTTATTTACATTCGGTATCGGAAATGGGCTTCTATATCAGGCTAGTCTGCTCTGCTATTGATGTATTAGAAAAAATAAACAATACTGCGAATATGCTAAACGTTATAATATTACACTTTGTCGGACAAGCAGTGGTGTTAAAAGTGCTCAAATGTTTTACTTAAATAAAAGTATATCAATACAAAAGTATTGGTATGAAAATGTACTTTAAGTACAAAAAGTAGAAAGTACTCATTCTGCAGAATGTCCCATTTCACAAGTTTTCAAATGTATAAAACTCTTTTGAAAATAGCAGATCTACAAGCTTGTACATTGGCTATTTTCAAATGGCCGAAATGTATATAGGGCTGAGGTGGATAATGTATGTTTTGTTATAATAATAATCAAAATCAACAAAGTAACTAGTAACTAAAGTGTTCAAATAAAAGTACTGAAATATTCCAGTAAAGTAAAAGAAAAATACCTCAAAATTGTACTTAAGTACAGTACTTGAGTAAATCTACTTAGTTACTTTCCACCACTGCAGACAAGGGACATCATGATCTCTGCATGCCATGCACACGTAGAGATCATAAGCATAAAAGACGTGTGTGTGTGTGTGCACTAAAAGACGTCTGATGATGACGATCCTTGGCTTGGCCATTGTTCAGTAAAAAATGCATGTTATGTACAAAGCCTGCAAACCCTCCTGGGTTAAGTTGTATGGCACGGAGTTGTTGTACGGTGCATAATGTTGTTGTTGCTCTCTGTGTGTGTGTGTGTGTGTGTGTGTGTGTGTGTGTGTGTGTGTGTGTATGCGCGCGCATGTACGTACGAACACGGTGCTTTTTTGGACATCCATACAACTACTGGCTACATTAAAAGTGCCTCATCATGGCGTTAATGTGCGTTTTGCGAACACAACATCGTTCCCATTATAAAGTGAACATGAACACAATGTGTGTGTGTGTGTGTGTGTGTGTATGGCGTCGTAACAGGCAGAGTAGAGAGACAGTGAAAGCCATGCCAGCCATGTTTTGTCCAGCAGCAGCTCCTTTCCTCCTTTACCTCCTCCACTCGCATGTCAATAATCCTTTCCACCTCGTACTGGGCTTCCTCCACCTCGTCGTCCTGCTCGCTGTCCGCGGCCTCGACCCGCTCCGCTTCGCCCGCCATCTCTGCGCTGGTTCCGGCAGCGGTTGTTGTTGTTGTTGCGCTGTGTGCAGCAAAGCTATTAAAAAGGAGAAATAAATAAAAAATAATGGAGGTTTTCTTTCTTCTTCTTGTACTCCCGCAGCAACTCGTCAGGCCCCGCGGTGGTTAGCTAGTAGCTGCTAGCATCAGCGGGCTACAGTACGGCCAGTGTTGCCAGGTTTTGTGAGAGAAACAAGCAAATGTAGTAGACTAGGAAAACAAGTCCAAAAGAAGCAGCTATACTAGGCCACATAAGCACTTTGAACGGCTGGAAACAAGCAATCAGGTCTAGGAAAACAAGCCCAAAAGAAGCAACTACTTACTGGGCCACATGAGCACTTTGGCTATTTGAAAATAGCCAATTTATACAAGCTTGTAGATCGGCTATTTAAAAACAAATCTTGCAATAAAATGTGTAATTTTTTTTTTAACATTCTAACAACACAAATACTCCCTGGCTGGCACAAAACATTTTCATGGAAATATTTGAGAACCACTGGTTAAAAAAGAAACCCAAACTCGCTTATAATAAGCCGACATGGCAACGCTGCTACAGTACAGCGCATATAACCTCGCGTCACCAGGCTTCCCGCAGTACCCGTGGGAAGCTTGGTGTCCGTTCCATCTGTAACCAGTGACATCCGGTCCGTAGCCCCGCCTCACTACAAAACTTGTATCCGCTCATTTTCACGCACACATGCTAGGTAGAATGACCATGTCCGTATCCGTCGCGACTCTCTATATAACCGGATGTGTAAAGTGGCCAAGCGAATTGATCCCACGCAGTCGACAGCGCAGCTAGTGCCTAGTGGTGTGGTGACGCTTCTGCCCGCTGCAGCCTCACCGCCCGCTAAACATTAGCCAGCGAAAAAAAAACATGGTGGACTGGATTTCGGTTTAGCAGTGGTGTAAAGTAACTAAGTACATTTACTCAAGTCTGTAAAATTATGAGGTATTTTTACTTTACTGGAGAATTTCCAATTTCAATACTATAATTTCTACTCCACTACATCTCAGAGGAAAATATTGCACTTTTTAACTCCACTCCAATTATTTGAAAACTTTAGTTTAACTAGTTACTTTGTGGATTTTTATTATTATTACAAAATAAATACATTAACAACTTCAGCCCTATATACAATGGCCGATCTACAAGCTCACAATGCGTCGCGATGCAACACATCGTGAGCTTGTATCTGCTATTTTCAAAAGATTTTTATACATTTTATTTTATACATATGAAAACTTGTGAAATGGAATTTTCTGCAGAATGAGTACTTTCTACTTTTGGTACTTTAAGTACATTTTTGATACCAATACGTTTGTACTTTTACTCAATTACATTCTGAATTCCGGACATTTACTTGTAACAGAGTATGTCTACATTGCAGTATTGATACTTTTACTTAAATAAAACATTTGAGGACTTCTTCCACCACTGGATTTCGGTAGCACTGTGATTGGCCGACTGGTTGGTTGTCAGGCAACCGCTGAAGCGAGGAGACAGACAACCATGTAGCCAGTTTGTGTGTTTGTATACAAGTATGTTCTCTGACTCTGAGCTCTTTGAAGAGCCAGATGTCGAACGTTCTGTCTATTTGTAGCCAATACTGAGTATTAAGTACTGCTTGAGTTGGAGATAGTGTTCACAGCTGGCTAGCAGTGATGTAAAGTAACTAAGTACATGTACTAAAGTACTGTACTTAAGTACAATTTTGAGGTACTTTCACTTTACTGGAGTATTTCCAATTTTCTGTACTTTTACTTCTACTCCACTACACCTCAGAGGCAAATATTGTACTTTTATTCCACTACAATCATTTGAAAACTTTAGTTACTAGTTACTTGGCAGATATAAATTATTACATTATAAAACATACATTAACCACTTTAGTCCTCTTTATAAATAGGCAATTTGAAAATAGATGCGACGCGTTGTGAGCTTGTAGATCTGCTATTTTCAAACATTTCAGTACTTTTACTTTTGGTACTTTAAGTACATTTTGATACCAATACTTTTGTACTTTTACTCAAGAACATTTTGAACACCAGACTTTTACTTGTAACAGAGTACTTCTATATTGCAGTATTGATATTTTTACTTAAGTAAAACATTTGAGTACTTTTTCCACCAATGCTAGTCTACACCACTACATAGTCAAGTATTTAAGATAACACTGGTTATTAAGATAACACTGGTTTAGCTTATATGAGGTACATTTTACTATGAGGGAGAACTATGTAAAGTGCTTTGTTAGAGTTTATAACCAGAGATACTGTACAGTGTGTCCCACCTCATCCTGTTGGACTGAATCTCTTCCTTAGCATCACTGCAGTGATAACGGCTTCTCTCCTTGCAAATCTAAAGAAAAATAAAGTTATTTATCTAGCTATAGTAGCCTATATACAGACAAAAACATTTGGCCATAATAACAACACATCACACTATACTGTATAACAACACTCACACACAGATACTGTATTACGGCTGAACAGAGGTGTTCATCTTAAAAGTCATATGTTCACTAAACAAGCAACGTTTTAAGGTCAAATTTGTGTGTTTGTTGTGTATGTTTGTTGTCTGTGTTGCATTAATACCTTCTTCCTAATATGAGCATTATTGTTGTTGTCCAACGGAATATCCATAGCATCTAGGCCTACATAGAGATAGACAGGGTGACATACAGAGAGATAGACAGGCAGACAGACAGGTAGACAGGTAGACCAGACATCCATATAATCAGGTGTTGACTTTCTTACATTTACCAGAAGAATGCCACTCAACTGTGTGTGTGTGTGTGTGCGTGTGCGTGTGCGTGTGCGTGTGTGTGTGTGTGTGCGCGCGCGCGTCATCAACCTCTATAATTATAGAGGCATTTCCGTTATGCTATGCCCTGCCTCTCAATGTCACCATGACTGGTGTTGACTGGTCAATCAGGGACTTTCTTTCAGTACCAGCCTGCACAGCGAATCATTTGAGGGCAGATTCCCTCAGGCCATCATGTAAGGGTCAATACTTCATTGGGTTTTAAGATGCACAGTGGTTTTCATTTGTGAAAAGCGTGTGTGCATAATTCAATTCATAATTCAATTCAAATCGATTCAAAACCTTTATTGTATGAAAAAATAAATAATAAATAAATAAAATTATTAAAAACATTTTTGTTTGTTGTTGGTCGTTATTTGGGGGGGATTTAGTGCAATATGTGTTCTGGAACCGAAGCAACCGAATTAAAGTAACAAAACTCCCCCAAAAAGGTTTAAAAAAACGGAAAATAACCGCAAATATTCGCGCGCGCTAGTCACGCACGTGTGCTGCGCATGTGCGCGCATACAGCACAAACATCTTCCCGCGGCTATGTGTGTGTGTGTGTGTGTGTGTGTGTGTGTGTGTGTGTGTGTGTGTGTGTGTGTGTGTGTGTGTACGTTGGGGGGAACCTTCATATTCAAAGTCTCCAAAGCGCTCTGTGTCAGGCACCAGTCGAGTAAGAACCCCAAAGTTCTCTAACCTTCTCTGGTAGAGACACACAACACAGAAAGAACACAAGAGAGAGAATGGGTGGTTATTTTTCTTCCTGGAATCTTCTTCCTGGTTGTTTAACTCAGTGGCTCTCAAACATTTTGGGTGACGACCTCCAAAAAAAGACTTGGCCAAGCCTCGTGACCCGTCCCAGCCCTCTTTCGTGACACACCGATCTAACAACATACGCACTGAACAAACACAATAAAAAAGCAAAACCAACTATATTAATTAAGGGTTCTGGGCCATAACTTATGGCTTTAATATAGGTAAATCTTCTTAAATGGGGGTTTTCATAAGAGTAGTAGTAGTAGTATTAAAACATACTTGGACATCCACCATCCCCAGGGCTGTTGAGAGCCACCGTTACATGTTGCAGTGACAAGAGTAAACAATGTTTAGATTAACCTTCATTCAGATTTCCATTTTCAGAAAAGCATCCAAATTATTTGGCGACCCCCAGGTTGAGAACCACTGGTTTAACTGACTCTGGAATCGCTTCAGAATTATAGTGGATGTCACTGTGTGACAAATAAACACAGATATTCAGGTAGACACTCAAGCATGTAGGCATAAAGACAGGCAGACAGTTAGACAGAAAGGCAAGTAGACAGACAGACAGACAGACAGACAGACAGACAGACAGACAGACAGACAGACAGACAGACAGACAGACAGACAGACAGACAGACAGACAGACAGGTAGGTTGGTAGGTACCACTAGTGATGTTTCTTGGACCTTTGTTGCCATGACAATGGCTTCCTTTAGCGCCTTCTTGTACACCTTAGATGCAGACTGTAAACATAAGAGCAATAAAATATTACATTCATATAAGTACAATATTTGATAAAACTGCATTCTCCAAGATGAGAAGACAATGCTTTGGAGTTGTGTGCATGTACGAAAAGGCACAATGAAGGAAAGGGATATAATAAAGTACTGTCAATCCATCATTACAGTACAACCAGAGTGAGAGGCTGTATGGAGACAAGTCTTTCAATAGTGACCACATCAAAAAGTACTACGACATGTTGTCATCACTAGGACAAACATGACATTACAATGTTATAGCTTAAAGGCCAATTCAACCTGGGGCTGGGGACCCCAACCTTGTTTTGCAAACCATTTTGTACTAGCCTACTGCATGTATCCGTTTCACACTAGTGAAATCTGTGACTTCAGCAGTTGCTGTTTTAGTTTTCAAGTGTAATCTTCTGACCTAGTGCCCATAAAATTGAAACCAACCTGTTCACCTAACAAACCATCTGAATGGCATTTCTGTGTGGGTGAAATTTCCCAAAAGAAAGCACTTGAGTTACAGACTTAAGAAGGTCACCAATGTTGGTGTAACTAGCGACTAAGGGAGTGAAATTCTTGGTGTTCATTTCACTATGAGACTGCAAACGTAACCAAATTGACCTGTATGGGACCATTATAATGACAATCGCAATACGCAGAGGTATTGATTGATTGATTGAAATTTTTATTAGGCAAAAGAATGTAAAACAACACAGTTACATTTATAATGCTTTTGTCTAAAAGGTCCGGCCAAAAAAGTCCTTGCGGACTTGTTTCCGTTGGGTTCCTTGAGTTAATTTCATAGACATATATAGTAGCAACCAAACAGTTCAAAAATCAACATGAAAATACAGATAATACAGAAAAAGTACCACTATGTACAAAAAAAGCATTTAAAAAATATATGTAAAAAAAAAGGGGGGGGGGGAAGCATGGAAAAATAAAAACTATATACAAAAAAAGCATGAGGAAATACAAAATATGTACAAAAAGAGGAGGGGGGGGGGGTCGTCTGTCTACAGGGAAACTGGTACTAGCTCCTCTTTCGGCCTCCAGAAAGATGGGTTTTTAGGGCTGTTTTGAATGAGCCCAGCGAACCGCATTTTTTGAGGGATGGGTTTAGACTATTCCATTCCTTGGTGGCTGTGCTATAGAAGGAGAATTATTACACAGTAAAATCTTTGGCGTTCATGTAATGAGTGTATAAATGGAGAGAGAGAGAGACAGACAGATTTCCCGTGTAACGTGCCTCTCCCGCATTGCAGTCACAAATGTTTCTACATTTCATGTGGGGCCCTAATAAAAATCAGGACACCACAAACAGGTAGACGATGCGACACGTTGTGAGCTTGTAGATGTTCTATTCTATAATTTAAAAAAATCTTAACCACATGAACCCTAGCATCCCTATTCTATGTTTGGCGAAAATCTAGATCTACAGCTGCACAACTCGTCGTGTCCCAAAATGCCCAAAAATCGGGCTTCGGTTGGGCTGTAGACAAGTTAGTGAGGCAGGAATATGTGTATATAAATGTACTCACAGTCAGGACGTAGTCTTCAGTAAGTTCTGTGTAAGGCTTGACCTTACTACTAGGTAACCAGGATACACTGACTGGATCTCCTAGATAGGTGACGTGGTACCTACACTGGACACACGCACGCACGCACACACACACACACACACACACACACACACACACACACACACACACACACACACACACACACACACACACACACACACACAAATCATTATACTTCATACTGTGTACATACACATCTGTCATCATTTACTGACCATTGGTGATTATAATATTATCTTACAGACTGTTAATTTGTCCGGCTTTAAAGTTTTCATTAAACAGGCAGTACACATGCTGAGGTATAGTATATCTCACGGACAGTTGATTCTTACAGGCTGCTTGTCTGTCTTCCCGTTAAACTCGCAGAAGGTGTTGGTGTCTGGGTCTTTTTCTATCAGAGCAGGCCACCTAGAAGAAGAAAAAAGATAAATTGATCAAAGCAAGTGACAACTGAAACCAGCACCAGAGATGAGATAAGCTGTAGTGATGTGCTCCGTTTTTACTATCAGTGTTACACTGCAGCTGTTGGTTACCATAGGGGTTATATTGTTTTTCTATTGTTACACCTTATGAATACACTAGAGTACAATTATTTGGTCTTGGTTCCACAACATTTAGTAGTAGTGTAGTGGAAAATAATCATACTGTCCATGCAGAAGGTGGATTTGTAACACATTTATTGAAAAGATAGCAAACAGATAGCATCTACGTCTAGGCAAGGCATGAGACTCTATCTACCCTGTGTCCTCTGATCAGCGCATCGTACCAAAGAGAACTCTTCTCATGTCTTTCACAGCCTTCATATAGTAGTAAATGATTGAGTCTGATTCAATAATTTACAGTTCTTTGACATACAGCCTGCCTGATCAAAGACCCTTTCAGATGTTTCAATCATTACTTTGATATACTGCTTAATAAAAGGGTTCTCAGTTGATTTAATCTGGGTGTTGGTAAAACCGAGAGAGCAGGATATAGAAATAACAATGAAACATTACATATTAGTATTTTATATTTCCCATTAAATTAGAGGGAAAATAATGCAATAAAAAAGGTGCTGTGTGTATCTATCTATCTATCCTGTCAGGAACAGACTCTCAAACATAAAGTAGGACCCAAAAGCAGGAACATAGAAAAGGAAAAGACAGTTAACGAAGACTTTACTTTACAAAATACAAAACGTGCAACAAAATCGCACACAAGACAAGCAACACACTAGCCTGGTACAAGAACACTCAACTCTATGATCCAGCAAGGATTAAACTCTCAAGGCAGTGTTTTAAAGTCTCTGGCGCTCATTAGCCAACTGGGCACAGCTGGCCCTAGCAGGTGAGTCCACTCAGGGCAATCAAGGCAGGGAGTACAGGGCACAGGGGAGCGTGGCAGAGGGGAATAAGGGGGGGCAGGGGAGATATCAGGACAAACTGGAGGGAGGCTGTGACGTCTCTCCAAGCAACTCAAAGGCCCCTCACTGGGGCTGACGGTGTGGGGGACCTCTGGAGACACACCTCGGCAGGCAGGGGAACCTCTCATCAGGGAGACCAGCCTCTGGGACACCGGTGGGACGCAGAGACCCTAGGAAAGACGACTGGTGGGAGCTCTGGTGCGGGTCATGGGAAAATGACTATTCAACGCTGACCCAGAGGGCACATGCAGGTCATCGGGGGCCCAGCCTCCTGGCAGGGGCTCTAACGTAGATCATCGGCACTACAGGCTGACGCAGGCTGTGGCTTGCCAGTCGGGGGGGAAGAAAGCTGCCGCCGCCGGCATCAACTGATGACGGTGGCACAGCTGGAAACTTGGACTTACAACATAGGTCGTCAGGGAGGGAGGGAGGGAGGGAGGGAGGAAGACAGCTAGCAGGGCTCTGTCGAGGGCCATCAATACGACGCATCTTCACGGAGCATGGGGCACTTGCAGGTCGTCGGAGTCCGGACCTTGGGCAGAGGCAGTGGCACAGATCATCGGCCTCGCTGTCTGACGCAGGCACTGGCTCGCAGGTCGGGGGAGGACGGCTGGCATTGTTGGCATCTGACAATGCAGGCACAGCAGGATCTCGTACCAGTAAAAATGCCCACCTTGCCTCAGGGGGGGCACACACACTCGCACCGTCAGGGAGGGAGGGAGGAAGACGATGGGCAGGGCTCTGTTGCGGAGCATCAGAAGCGGTGCGTTGGCACTTGCAGGTCTTCAAAGCCCAGAACCTTCTCACAGATGCACTGGCGCAAGTCATCAGCCTACTCGGCTGACGCGGGCACTGGCATGCAGGTCGGGGGGAGATGGCTGGCATCGTTGACATCTACAGCCGACTCAGGCACAGCAGGGACTCACACACTCAATAAAAAAGTCAGCTTGTACCCGGGACAGCAAATGTCGGTATGATCGGTATGATTTGCTGAGACAGCAAATCATACCGATTACAATTATGCAATGGAAATGTGTATTCGCAGGACATTAATGGGGGAGGGAAGGAAAGTTCAGAGATGTCTTCAGGTCTCAGGCCAGCGGCAGAACCTCAGCGACGCCACGGGGGCATCAGACACAGCTGGGCAGGAACGGGGATTTGCAAACACTGGGTAGCGGCGCTCGACGTCACTGGAACAGCAGGGAACCTCAACGTTGCTGGACAGCAGCGGAGCCTCAACGTCGCAGGGCAAAGGGGCGGGATCTCAGGGTCACAGGTTAGGAAGGACTCACAGGGTGGCATGATGGACAAAAAAGAATTGGCTTGAAACATGGTGCTCTCTCCAGCTGGGAGTTCCGCTGGGTCCAAGAAGGGCTGGATTATTCTGTAAGGAACGGACTCTCGAACATAAAGTAGGACCCAAAAGCAGGAACTCAACCTCGAAAAACGCAGGCGATGTGAAGACAGTTAACGAAGACTTTACTTTACAAAATACAAAACACCCTCACAAAAGCATAAGCACACACAGACAAGCAACACACTAGACTAATACAAGAACACTCAACTGTAACTAAAACATAACAGGAAAGAACTTAACCAAGACAATGATCCAGCAAGGAATAAACTCTCAAGGCAGTGTTTTAAACATAGATATATAAAGGTAGACGCCTCCTCTGGCTCTGAGGCGTCTGTATCGTGGGCGCGCTTCAGCTTCCGGGGGGCAAGCTGGAAACTTCCGCATGCGTCACAGAAGGGGGCGTTCGGTACTAGGCCAATCAGAGGCAGGTGGGGGCGGGACAACTAGATTCTGACAAGTCCTGGAAAAGACGTGCTGTGATTGGCCAGTAGTCAACTCGCTGTGATTGGCCAGTGCCCGTGCCCCCCGGAAATATCGCGGCCACCATACGAAATAGGTCGCTCCAACGAACTGCAGAGGCCAATGAGGTATCTAGGTTTCTATATCTATAGTTTTAAAGTCTCTGGAGCTCATTAGCCAACTGGGCACAGGTGGCCCTCGCAGGTGAGTCCATCAGGGCAATCAGGGAGTACAGGGCACAGGGGTGGAAGGGAGAGTGGCAGAGGGGAATTAAGGCGAAACTGGAGAGGGAAAGCGGGGGCATATCTATCTATCTATATCTTGTGTGTGTGTGTGTGTGTGTTGTAGTGTTGTTTACCAGGGGTATCCGCTCTGATGGGCCCAGACCAGAGAACCTGGCCATGGTCTGTTTGTCATCTTCATCTCCATTATACTCCTCCACAGAAACCAAACAACTGCTGTACTCGATCTAGACAGAGACAGATTACTAAGGAGAGGGAGACTGCTAATTACTACTGAACACTGGATATATCAAGACTACGTTTTCTAGTGTGTGTGGCAAGGTAAGTTTATCTGTAAAGCAAATTCCATACACAAAGGCAACACACTATTGTACAAAGTACCGTACTTCACATAAACAAGGCATAAAAATACATTTAAGTTGTGGTACTGTAGACAACATTCTTGTAGTAAAATGTATTGTTAACATTTTTAAACAATCTGTCAGCTAGCAATTCAAAGAGTGTGAGATCTCAAACTATTTGCAGGCAAGTTATAACCTTAATTTGGACCTTCCAAAATCTCACTATTGATTTCCTGTAACTGTGCAAGGTACTTTATAATTAAAGTACAGACCTGTTTTACACAAGGCATTCACCATTGACGCACATGTGAGGCAAACTGGAACCGGAAGTTCGATGGAATGCATTTAAGTCAATGAGAGCCAGCTGGACCAGCTTATGAACAAACAATATTTTTGAATGATTGTGACCTTTGCCAGTTTGCGAGGTGGCTGTGCATAATGATTTTTTATTGGATGAAAGTTGTAGTTGGGCACAGTGTGCAATCTCCTTTACACCTGTAAACATGTGATATGTTTGTCATAACAATCATATGAAGTGAAGTTGACAAAGTTGTGTGTGGAACTAGGGCTGCATGATTATGGCCAAAATGATTATCACGATTATTTTTTATCAATATTGAAATCACGATTATTTGTCACGATTATCCATTGAGTTTAGTGACAAAAATATTTTTTATTGCACTGTCACAAACATACTGTACTGCTTTCAGATTCATTTTAGTGCAACTAAATTCCTGCTAATGTAGACATTTTATAATCAAAATAAAATTGGTCCTCCTTGTTCACCTACTATACTATACATTCTGTGCATTTCAGAATGAACAAAACTTAAACCATAGCCGCACTATGTAACTTTCTTCTTCTACCTCAGACTTGAACCCGGGTTTCCTGCACTAGTGCAGATTTTTTTTACCATTGAGCTAATAGAGCCTGCTTGCTTGCTCAGGGGATAAATTGAATCTTGACCTTCAGGTCAAAATTCGTGTCAGATCCCTTGTCTACAGTAGGTGACCTTTGACACGATCTAAATGTCTCAAAGAGCAGGGAGACAAAATATAACACTTCAAGGGTGCACTCTTGCTGGGTAGTGTTTGGACACAAACAGAAACAACAAACTACAAACTTTAAAGTTATTTATTCAAGAAACAATCACAAACAAATCCCAATCAGCTATCTCACCGTGGCTCTGCTCTGGATCCTTAAACAATCACAATGGGGTTCAGGTCATTATATAGGTTTGCCAGGAAACACACCTGTAGCCAACCTCTGATTGGGGCCAAATTGGGCCAAACCAACTCATTGTCTGTGGACAAGGGTTTTGAGTGTGTTAAAGAGGGACACTGGGGCCTAGACCTGGTGTAACGTTCAAGGCACCTAGGCTCAGTCTAGCCTGACAGTGTGTCGCAGGTTTGAGACCCGATCCCGACGGCCTTTGCTGCATGTCACTCCCCATCTCTCTCCAAATTTCCTGTCAGCCTACTGTCCTGTCAATAAAGGCATAAAAGCCCAAAAATCCATCTTTAAAAAGAAAGAAAGAGGGACACTAGACACTGAAAACAAGGTTAGGATATCTATGACTTAATTGAAATATACCTAATGTATTTTGTGCCGGTTTATTCTAGTGAACAGAGGTGACAGTATTATAAATCACCCTGATTATTTGGTTCTGTCTGGTGGGAGGGGCCATGGGGTATATCAGGGGTGAGTTGTTCAGTGTTCACTATTTAACAGTCTGCTTTCTGCTGCAGGGCTGTCTGACTACTGGGATGCTCAGGAGCTGTCACTGTCCAAGGAGGTGAAGTGTTATTATGTAATTGAGTTAAAACCAGGGTTAAAATGCATTCGTGTTTATTATAGAATTTGATGGCCTGATCATTTGTTGTATTTTATTTTTATTATAATACTTGATTTTTACATTTGATCATTTGGAAGTATATGTTTTTGAATATTTTCTATTTCCAGATATCTGAAGGTCTCTTTTGTTTTTGCCACTTTATGACACTTTGGGAAAATAAACAATGTTAAAACCTGCCAAACTGTGCCTTGCCATCACTCGATTATGTCTGGTCGTAGTAGGTTACATGCTACCCTCACCCGATACAGCTGTGTGGCAGATGTCATTAACTACAGTACAACATTGAATAATGATTATTATTATGAAACTAGGGGTGCAACAGTTAATTAAACTAATGGATTTAATCGATTTATAAAAAATAAACTTTTTTAATCACGTAGAATTTCCCAATAGCAGATCTACAAGCTTGAAGATCGCTATTTCTGTGCAACACCATTGTATGATGATGACGTATAAGTGGGGTTTAAGTGGTTAATCAGACTAAATGATTTAGAGGGTTATACCAAATTGATATACTGTATAAGACATAAAAATGTATCAAAAAAAGACTCTTCTTATACTATTCACGTAATACATAGAATAATCACTAAGAACATATTTGCTAGTTGCAGTTAGTTAGACACACACATACAAATGTATACTGTAAGGCAGCTGTCGGCACTAAGTAAGTTAGTAAGTAAATTATTTCTAAGCCATAAGATTGGAGGGCCAGAACATAATCAATAGCTAATTTAAGAACTGGAACTTGTGACAGGCTGTCTTATATACAATAATCACTATATTAAGGTAGGGTAAGTGATATATTTCTTTGATTTAAAACAAAGTTATTTTGTTAAAAGGTTAAAGCTCTATATTGTCATAGTAATCATTGCTATAGACGAGTGTTTGTTCAGTAACGGGGGTCTCCCTGTCTCTCCAGCGCTTTAATAAACAAATACATTTTCAGGTGGGTTGCCAATTTCAGCCAACCAGAGAGACTAACCATTTATCAGATTCATTTTTATCGTGTTCCAGTTTGAATTTTGTCTGCCAATTTCTTTGTCATCACTTCCGATTTCACTTGTTTAATCTGTATGAGTTCTCTCACCTGATTGAATAAAATTGGTATACTGACCTGAAAATGTATTTTCTGTTCATTAAAGAGCTGTAGAGACATTGGGGGGGAAAACCTACAACATCATAAAATCAATGTACACAAACACCTGTGCTGTTAGGATTGGGATTGGGGAAAAAACACACAGACTTCTTTCACCAAAGCTGAGGAGTTAGACATGGATGCAGCCCAACCCTCTTTAACAATATACATCAATGAATTGGCAAAATCACTAGAACAGTAAACGGCAGGCATCCCGATCTAGAAGTCAAATGCCTACTGTTTGCAGATGATCTGGTGTTACTGTCTCCCACCAAAGAAGGATTATAGCAGCACCTTGACCTCCTGCACAAATTCTCACAGATTTGGGCCCTGACAGTAAATTTAGCCAAGACAAAGATGTGGATATTCCAAACAAGACAACCACCTCCACCTGAATCAACTATTCTTTCTAAATACGATGGCACTAGAACACACAAACTATACTTACCTCGGCCTAAACATCAGTAGCACAGGAAACTTCAACAAAGCTGCAAACGACCTGAGAGAAAAGGCTTTCTATGCCATTTAAAAGGAACGTTAAGCTACTAAAGCTAGACATCCCAATAAAAATCCTGGTAAAAAAAATTAGACTCTGTCATATAACCCATCTCCCTCTATGGTTGCGAGATCTGGGGTCCCCATGCCAACCAAGAACTTGAGAAATGGGACAAACACCAAACCGAGACTCTGCAAATCCATCCTCCGCACCCAACGGAAAACAAACCATGCATGCAGAGCAGAATTAGGACGATACCCGCTCATCATCAAAGTAAAGAAGAGAGCACTTACATTTTATAACCACCTAAAAGAAAGAAACCCAGACACGCTCCATGACATAGCCCTCAACCAATAAGAAAACTTACAGGGATGTCAGCTGGTCCAGGGACTCTGTGCACAAAAGCAAGCACTCTACCAGACCAGACGGAAACCCATTGGACTTGACCAGATTAGAAAACAAAAAGAAAGCTACCTGACATACTGGAAAGGGACAACCCAAAACCAAAGCAAAATGGAATGCTATCTAGCACTAAAAAGGGAATATACATTGGCAGAATACCTCAGCACGGTGAACGACCCAAAACTAAGGAAATTCTTGACTAGGTGAACACAGCCTTGCAATAGAGAAAGGCCGCCACAGACAGACCCCGCTCCCAAGGGAAGACAGACTATGCACCCACTGCACACAAAATGTGGTGGAAACAGGGCTACACTTTCTAACCACCTGCCCACTACACCAATACATCAGGGGCTTTGAATGTCTTCTACAATTTCTCATTTTATTGAGAACGCTTATGCGTTTCGGCCTCAGCCTTCCTCAGAGCAGATTAAATCTCTGAGATTAAATTAACTTGATTTAAGTTATATGTATAGCTGTGCACCCACTGCCTGGAAGAAAAAAAAAGGTATTCAGAGGAAGCGCAGATGTTTTTCTTTCTTCCTCAGACAGTCATATTCCTTTTAGAACAGTGATGGGCCTGAATGAGCTCTTTCATAAAACAGGAGCTCAAGGTCACTTCTTAGATACGGAGAGAAACTGTGTATTGTTTAAGGCATGTGAAACTCCTTTTTGCGAATCACTCTCAACATGGATAAAAGCATTCTTAAGCATGTTTGTTGTGTGTTGGCTTGAGTGTGTATGTGTTGTGTTCATGCATGTTTGTTATGTGTGTTATTTGCAGTGATGGAAAGTAACTAAGCAAATTCACTCAAGTACTGTACTTAAGTAAAATTTTACGTATTTCCAATTTTCAGTACTTTTACTTCTACTCCACTACATCTTAGAGGCAAATATTATACTTTTACTCCACTACAATTTGAAAACTTCAGTTACTAGTTACTTCGTAGATTTTGATTATTATTTAAAAACATACATTAACCAATTCAGCCCTATATACTGTGTATATATATAAAATATATATTTCTACATTGCAGTATTGATTCTATATTAAAGTATTGATACTTTTGAGTAATTGTTCCACCACCACTGTGTGTGTGTGTGTGTGTGTGTGTGTGTGTGTGTGTGTGTGTGTGTGTGTGTGCAGACTGACATGTAGACAGACAGACAGACAGACAGACACAGTATACACACATTGGTGGCAATGATGTAAGTACAGTAGCCTATGTATGCTAGCAGAAGATTAAAGATAGCAATGTAGCATTAATTAAAAAAGCATGCTAGCTAAAACAACTTTCATTGTTTTTTTTAGTGGTGAATAATTAATTGCCAACCAAGTTAGGTGTGCAGCTTTTTTGTGTGTTTCATTTGATTCTACCTACCTCAGTGAAAGGGACAAACGTGGAGCACAAAGTTACTTCTCATCATCTCTGGAGACCTCTGTACAAATGAAGCACTTTACCAAAAACAGCAGATCTGAAAGCCATCATTTTTGACAAGACTGTCAAGGCTGTTCGTGAGCCAATGGGGTTTGAGCATTAGCTCACTCATGTCCTGTGAGCCAATGGGATTGGGAATCCGTCAGTTAGGAGCCCGCCTTTTTCAGATTGTTTCATCGGCCACACCCCTTTCAGCTGTTTTTTGTAATGCATAATTATCACCCAGTAGCGTGTTTTGAAATACTGTTTATCAGTGGTGGAAAAAGTACTAAATTTTTTTACATAAGTAAAAGCATCAATTCTGCAATGTAGAAATACTCTGTTACAAGTTAAAGTCCAGAATTCAGTTCTCTATAAAGTACTCATTATGCTGAATTATTAGGTCTAAAATGTGGCTATTTGAAATAAACAGATCTACAAGTTCACAACGTGTGAGCGTTGTGAGCTTGTAGATCAGCTATTTTCAAATAGCCAACGTTTAAATAGGGCTGAAGTGGTTAATGTATGTTTTGCAATAATCACAATCTAACTAGTAACTGAAGTTTTCAAATAATTGTAGAGGAGTAAAAAGTACAATATGTAGTGAAGTAAAAGTATTGAATTTAAAACACTTCAGTAAAGTAAAACATTCTCAACTGTACTTAAGTACAGTACTGGAATAACTGTACTTCGTGACTTTACACCATTGTCCCACACGAGTACATTTACATTACACACGACACACCCATCAGGATATGAGGATGAAAAGGCCTAATCATTTACTGCAAAATGTGTTCATGCAAGGTGGAACGAACGCGATGGGAACTCCGGAAGGGATCCGAAGTATATATCAATATCTCCATAGATAGCATACAATAAAGTTGGTTGTGTACTAACCTGTGTATATTTGAGGGCAAGTGTTGAACCAAGTCAGTTAATTCATGTCACAATGTGGAATGTGTGGGCGGTGATGACTGAAGCAGGACACGTGGAGAGACTGCAGGCTGCAGCAGTTGTGTAGCCGACAGTGGTGTAAAGTAACTAAGTACATTCATTCAAGTACTGTACTTACAATGACTACTTTAGTGGAGTATTTCCAAATGTCAGTACTTCTACTTCAACTCCACTACATCTGAGGCAAATAGTGCTTTTACCCCACTACAATTATTTGAAAACTTTAGTTACTTTGTAGTTAGTACTTAGAATATTATAAAACATACCACTTCGGCCCTAAATACATTTCGGCCTTTTGAAAATAGCCCATCTACAGGCTCACAGTAGATCTGCTATTTCAAAAGATATACATTTGAAAATGTGTGAAATGGGACATTCTGCATAATGAGTACTTTCTACCTGGTGCTTGAAGTACATTTTGATACAAATACCTTTTACTCAAGTACATTTTGAAGTACATTGCATTATTAATATTTTGTGAAAAAAGTACTCCTGGGCTGGACCAGGACCAAATATTGTTGACAATTTTGTCCAGAGAAGTTTGTGTTCTAAATAATACCCCAATATTGTTCATTGTTCAATCAACAAAATTAACTGAACCTGGGTGGCAGGTGCAGTACACTGCCCCTTAGGCTACTGCAGCATCCAGGCTAGCTGACAGACTCCAAACATGACCTATATCCAACCCCCTCATATCAATTATCAATATGTGTTCAACGACTAAAATGTAAAAGCACCCTAATCAAAGCAATTAAAAGTTGGTTTATTGCACCAGTCAAATATCTATTGCATTTGTTGGTTAATTTCTAGCCTGTTTATTACTTCAAAATAAGTCATGCGAGTGAATCACATCGGTTGCAATCAAAATGAATTAATTTTCAATTGGGTCATGTAAACACCATTCTAAAAAAAGAACCCCTTTCCTCCATTACATGTTGCTTCTACAAAACTGTCAAAACTCTTGGCATTAGGGATAAACCGCAGTGTATTACCTCTGTTATTTGCTGTGATAAAATCATGGGCAATGAAATGATTTTGAAAGCATGCCCTGTAAATATTCTTGTACATGTATTTATTTGTATCATTTATTGTCCATTTTGCATATCAAACCAACAGAAAACAATTCAGAGACAATACAAAAACAAACAAAAGCAAATAAACAAAACAAACAGAAAACAAATGACAAATCTTTAAAATGTATATACACATTGTTAATGTATTCCTAGCCTCTTGGACAATTTCAATTTAGACATTTAGAAGACACTCTAATCCAGGGTGAATTCTAAAGTAACAAGTTACATTACTTGTGAGAACTTTGAGAGGAAACAAAATATTTTGTGGAATAAATAGCAGAGAGAGCAAAAAATGCTACCGGCATATCTGCAAAGAAGTTGACATTCACTGATGGCTATAGCTGATATTTATCCGTTAAGTGTGACGCATCAATTTTGCACAGGCTATGTTGGTGTATTGGTTATCTGCAATGTACCAGGGTCTTCTACCAACATCGCCTCAAAGCCCAAAGATGACCCTGAGGTCAGCCAGGGAGAGCTTGGTGACGGAACTTCCCGTTCCAGAGAGGACTTTCTGGGCCAGCTCCTTTTTCTTCTCCTGTAGGATGGAAATCTTGTCCTCCACTGTGCCCTCACACACAAACCTGAGCACAAAAACACAGGAGAACTTAAATTTACATGCATTTATTTATTCATTTGTCAGGGAAAATGTACATAAGAAGGAGATAATATAGAAGCCCCTGGGATTTGGTATGTGATCTGCGATTCGTTTGAGAGTACACTGCAAACACACATGCGAGGTAATTTACGTTGCCTGTGAGGACTCATGTATTCAATATTTTACCTGTGAATGGTAACGTCTTTGCGTTGTCCTACTCTGTAAATGCGGTCGCATGCCTGGTCCTCCAAGGCTGGGTTCCTGTTAAACAGACAATGAGTTCCGGGCTTAGCTCACCTTTTAAATAATGTTATATCGGACCTGAGTTGATCTGTTCTGTTAGTTCATGTTGACAATTGTGACAGAATATAAATAACCTGCAATTTTCATTATGCCAATTTGTACTGTATATGTGAGACAGTAAGAATTAAACTCAAATACTGAAGTAAATGTATTTCAAACATTTGAGCATGTGTCATTTCAGTTTCTGTAGCGTTTCAATTAACGTAGCCGGCTGAATTTTAACTAAACTGACCTCAGGCCTGGGGTTAGTTTGTTTTTACTATTCTGAAATGTCCCCACCCTGGCTAATAGTTCTGTTAGCTGGTGTACTGTTGTAGCTGTCAAACACACGAGCCAAAATAAAAATTATCCTGGGAATTGCTTGCCAGTACTATTTCTGGCAAGCAATTACTCGCTCTCTCTGTGTCTGTGAGTGTGTCTGTTTGTGTCTCACCAGTGCATGTCGATGAGGAAAAGGTGGTTTCCCCCAATGAGGTTGAGCCCCACACCTCCAGCACAAAGAGAAATCAGCATCACCTTGGAGAAAACCAACCCCAGAAACTTGTTTAAATATAACAAAAATGCACTGTGGGGTGGGAGACGGCTGATTTAAGCAGTCACACCAGGCCTGAGTCTAAATAATTGGACTCAGAGCTACATGTGACTTTGTGCATCGAGGTTATCGACGCACATAGGATAAATCAGTCATCCCCACACACATTCCAGGGGGAGCCATTGTCCGGACAGAACAACATCTGCTCTCCTCTGACAATTTCTTCTATAGCTATGTAGTTTAATTCCCTCCAGTACCACAACTTGGAAAGCAGCTTATGTGATTCTATAACGGCAAGGAAATAAAGTGTATTTTGACCCAAAACCTTGCCTGTCGTCTGTCTGCAACTAAGCCTGTTACATGCACATCATAGGAATTAATTTACAACTAGAAAAATTGCTCCTCAGAGCACAGGTCTCCGCCAGGTCAGGTAGGTTATTGAGGGCCAGCAATATTCGGAATTCGTCAATCAGGATGGAATATAGAAAATCGGATGTATCCGTCTTGACCACTTGACTATAGAGATAATGTGTACTGATTTGCGTGATGTTTGGACACAATTTGTGGAGTAATATTAAAAAAGGTTTTGCAAAAAAATCTGCCTCCTGGTGGCGCAATAATAGGGCAATGTTAATACATTCATTGCCAATGAAACAAAACAGGTCAATTTTTTCCAAAGCCCAGAGTGCCAATGACATGTAACACCTAAAAACTGTTTTCAGTGTTTACGCCAGAGGGTGCTCTTTGTCCAACCTTTTGAGTGATCCAATGACTTCTGGAGAAGAGTATACCCGGAAATAACGTCATCACAACAAACCCAGCCCTCGCCGATCTAATGTTAAATGAGTCATAAATCGGCCTCCTGGTGGCGCTATAGCAGGCCCATGTGAAGAATTTGAGGCAGAGGTTCTGCTCTGGCATCCAGTGAGTATGTGAGCAGTTTCGCTGCCATCATGCCAACGGTGCCGGAGATTAGCTCTTCACAGACACACGGACAGGGTGCAAAACATAGTCTCGGGCATGCCTTCGGCCTGGCGGAGACAATAATATCCCTTTATAGGTCCAATCTTTAAAAAAAAAAAAAATACTTTAATGTAATGGCAGGCATGATCGCAGGCCGTCTACTAACCATACTACCCTAACCTCTGCTAAAACATTTAGTGAGTGTAAACTAGGGCTACCTGTGGTCCTTTAGGGTTGGTATTGAACTCCTCAACCAGGTCCATGCGTTTTTTGGGGGGCACGGAGCCGTCGATGACCCCGTAAGTCAGACCCAGCTTCTGTAGATGGACCGCCACAATCCGAAGCATGCTTGTCCACTGTGACACTATCACGCTGGAGGAAACACACACATATATACAGTATACAGTATGTGTGTGTAGAAATATATTGAGGGAGATAGCTTAGAGAAGACACAGATGAATCTAGTGGGATTCGATCCCAGGCCAACAAGTGTGTGTGGTTCTGGAGGTCAAGAACCACTACAGCATCAATGAGCATGATACATTTTAGGTACTTGTTGGCGGGGTTACCTTTTCTGATCTTCGCTCTTCAGTTTGATTGCCTTGAGTTCAGTCATAACAGCAGAGATCTGGTTTGAAATATTGACACAGACACAAACTTTTTTAACTCATGAGGATAAATGTCTTATAAGTCTTGCCAATAAAGCTGCAATCCTCCCAAACTTTGTTTAATGAATAAAACGTTTGACCAATCGGTATAGTACAGTATGTTAATACAATACAACTAACACAACTGGCTGGGGGTGGTATCCCTGCTCTTCAACTGAGAAATGTAGATTGTGTGGTAGGGTAGTAACACTACTAGTTCACAAGAGGTATTGCTTTAAGCTCAAAGCGCAATATTTCCTCTGCCCAAACAGGCATTCCGTCTTAGCTCAGCAGTAGAAATTTCAGCCCTTGGTCATAAACCCTATGGATTGCAGCTTCAAAGCTACGCAAGTACAATGGCAGCAGCTAGGCACAGACCTTGGTGCTGTCACAGGTGCTCTCAAAGAGCTGGGCGGGAAAGCGGCTGCCGTTGAGCGTCACTGTGTCTTTATGGTCTGGATCTGATGATGAGGGACTGGAGGAGAGGCACAGAGCATTGAGCTGCTCCTCTAGAGACAGGATGATGCCATCACCCTGCAGTTCAGTCTGGTCCAGAGTCTGGGGAGAAGAAGGGGAGTGACAGTTGACGGATTCTGATTTAATCTCATTATCCCACTCTGTCTAACTAATTGCATAGCAGTGTTTCATCAGACAACTTGAATTGTAAAGTGGTGCCACTAGGCGTGTGGTGTGAGAGAACACATTGTCACGTTACCATGTGTTGTGAACTTGTAGATATGCATTTTTTGTAATTCTTTTAAAGCTTATTTTTACATACGAATTTTTTTTTTTTTACATATGCCCAAAATAGGGACACCAGGGTGAAAGTGGTTAAAAATCAGGACACATCGGCTGCATAATTGCCATTAACGATGTAGTCAAAACAGTCAAAAAATTTCGGATATATCAGTCTGCCCGATATAGTGCACCTTCTTGAGCAGTGAGACGTGACAGCAGCACTGTCGGAGGCGCAGCAACAGAGACAGGATGTGAACACCAGTGCTGGCGGCCTGCTGGGACGATGATGTCACTGCAGACTCTGACTGGGATAGACCAAACTCCTGGGCCACTGAGATGGACAGACACATACAAAAAAAAGAACTTAATTTAGTGCCTCAACAACTCAACAATCTTGCCTTGTAATTAGTGCCATTTATAAATTCCTACAGGGCTGTAACTATTAACTCATTCAGTGCCACTCGACGTCTAAGACGTCCGTTGTATCATAAGCCCTGTGCCACTGGACGTCTAAGACGTAAAAAAAATAAAAAATAAAAGATATGATTTGAAAATGTTCTGCTCCATTCACTTCTTGTTTAACTTCTTACTGAAAAAGGCTGTATCTCAGCTCCTAAGCACTTTTTTTTTTACAATGAATTTTGGCTCTGGCACTCAGAGCCAAACTGCCAGAAATAAGTCAGGCACTGAATGAGTTAATTATCTTCTTACCGATTCCATCAATTACTTTTATGATTAATTGAGAAGCATTTTTATATATATATATATATATATATACACATGCGTATATTTATTTATATATCAAACAATTTACACTTAAGACATTTCAGATATTTTCTACTTGGTTATCCATGATTGTCACACAAAAATAGTGAGCTTGTGGACTCACGGCTATTTAGCCATTTTAGAAAGCCGATTAAATTCGTTCAATTAACTGTTGCACGCCCAGATTCCTCTGTTTGGAGCTACATTCATTGGAGAGTCTTGATCGATCTCAGTGCTCAACCGCAGCGATCAACCGTCTGATATCTCACCTTTGTCGAAGGGATTGGAAGTGGAAGTATTTGCTTTATTCACGTCATTTCCCTCGTGTCTCTTGAGGTAGTTTTGCAGAGTGGACCTGGACAAGAAGAACAGGCATTTTTAACCAATGCCGCTGTCCAGAATGCCTCACACACACAAGGTATGGGGGTTCTATTACTTTCTTAACTTCAATTCATGATTGTTTATTACAAATAATTGTGTGTCACACCTTGACTGTGCAAAGACCACATCGTAAACAGCCTGCTCATCCTCTGACAGTTTGACACGGTGAAGCTCACAGGTCCGGTCAGGAAGGTTCACCTGCAGCACATACAGTACCTTCAGTCAGCACCAACATAGGTTCTCAAGTGTTCCATTTCTCATTAATATTGTTAAGGGGGGGGGGGGGGGGGTGTGTGTGTGTACCAGTGGTTTTCCTGAGGAGTCCCGTTGGTCTTTCATGCGTCTGAGCAGGAGACTCTTGGTTAGGAGGTTGAGTCTCTCCCCTCCTCTCTTAGAGCCGTTGTCTACCTGAGCCTTCCACAGCTTGTACTCGTCAAACGGAGAACAACGCAAGAACCTGGCAGAGACACAGGGAATGAGAGAGAGAGATGAAGTTGGAGTATTGCATCATGGGTAAACATTTTAAAGACACTAAATGAAAGACAAACAATTCATGATAATTTCCACCATTGAATAAAAAGGTCCAAATTGCAAGGTTTATGCGAGTTTAGGAACTTAAAGTTTTTATTCACATCAAGACAGGCAAACTGGTTTCACCCAAATGACAGACATGTTCTCTTACTTGAGCAGGGAGTACATGTCCAGCAGATTGTTTTGGATGGGGGTTCCAGTGACGGCCCAGCGAGCCTGGGCTCTGAGCCTGCATGCAGCCTGCGATTGCTGAACCTTGGGGTTCTTGATGTTGTGTGCTTCATCCAGAACCACGCGGGCCCAAGCCACACGCAGCAGAGGAGCCGCATTTGACGGCTACAAAAATCAAACACAAAAGTTTGTTAGGGTTCAGTTAATGCGTCTCAAGTTCGATTTCTGGTTGAGGGTTGGTGGTGCCTCATGTCATTCCTCCCCTCTGTCTATAGTTCCGTCTCTTTTCACTGTTGCATCTCAACAAAGCAAAAATTCAGTCTCTTCATTCACTCCATTCTGCCTCAACATTCCTGCCATTCTTAACTGTCCAGTCCAATAAAAAGGAAACAATTTCATGTAAAAACATGATTCATACATTCAGTCTCGTGCTTTTTTCATGTTCAGACTTGAAATACCAAAGCCCCTGAGGTGATGACACTTTACATGTACAGCATCACATGCATACAACTTTAACAATACTAAGAATCTAAGACCACCACTAGCAGCCCCTAGAGGCCATGCTGCTCATTACACCCAACTGAAAATGTTGGCCAAAGGGAAAGTGTAACGGCCACAGGGTCACCAAAATCAATTGGGTTCATCCTAGCTGAGCACATTACGTTTTATGACAATCTGTCCATTTGAATTTTAGACATTTTGTGTGCAAGGGTAGCGCTAGAGGCTAGACCAAAAGGGTATTGGGTTACCAATTGACCATTGTCTGGGGTTCATGAAGTTAAACATTACATGGCAATCTAGGATGTATTTATTTTTTAAATGTACCATATACCAAAGTGGTGGACAGACAGAGCTCCTTAGAGCAGCGCCACTAGAGGCACTAAATCGTTTGGTTATGGTGCCTAGTGTTAGTAATGCAAGGGCATAGTAGGCCAAAATCCAGTCCCCCACCAGAAAAGGAGCAAATGGCAGCAAAGTCAGCGTGGCATTTCAGCTCCAGAGGATATATACCACAACTTGATTGTTAGTGATGTTTCTGGAGTCTGCGTACCACACTGTCTGAATCCTTGGTGGGTCGCTCAGCATCCTCCTTCTGCACGGGGATCTCCTTGGACACCAGACTATATGTGGTCACCACCACATCATGGTTAGCCAGCCTGAGGAACACACAGAAGAACTCAATAATACCACTAATCATAATAGTTTATAGAACTATTAAGAATTATTTACGGGGGAACAGATAGTCCAAAAAAGCATGCGCGTGTGTGTGTGTGCTTACACTCTGGCGCTCCTCTGCCGGTTGGGCCCATGGTACAAATATACACTCAGTTTTCCTGTCTTGACGTGTCTGTCAATCTCGTTCTTCCAATGGTGAATCAGGGAGGCGGGGCAAATGATAAGAGTGCCCGTGGAGACCACCAGACCGGAGTCTAGAAAATAGTGTTTTAAATAATTTAAAAAACAAACATATGCCAGTAAACAGTACCATGAATTAGAAATTTGCCTCTGCAGCACAGTGCATTATTTTTCAATAACCGTGCGGCTCAATGTTGATTAGCTTTTACAATGTATTTCTCAACCTGGTGTATGTGTTCCATTATATCAGGTATCATATCATCTACCCGACTAGGGTAGTTAGGTTAGATGTATCTACTGTGTGTGTACAGTATAGATGCCTACCATTCTTAGATATCCAGCTGTCCAGTTTTTTGTCGTTGTCGTCTTTGTGATCCTCCTCTTTTGTCTTCTTCTTCTGGGCCAGGATGAGCGCGATGATGGTCAGGGTCTTCCCTAGACCCATGTCATCCGCTAAAGGCAGGTCGAGGAGAATGTATCGGGAGGAAACATGATCACCAATGTCATAAGAAACGCATGTATTTGGCTTATTTTCTCATCTAGAGAAAATGAGTTACAAGTTCAACTAAAGAATGACCCACATGTAGACAACAATCATCTGACTCCAGATAGAATGATCATGCAAGACATACATGATCAGGTATTTAATGCCTTTGTTGCATAATGTCCTCAGTTTCTCTTTTACAAAAGTAAATGAGAAGTTCACTCCCGAGTCCCCTTAATACTTCGTAGTTCGTATCCACTGATACACAGCCAGGCAGCATGTAGGAGGGAAGGCTCATGACTCAAATGGAGCAAATGGATAAAAAGATTAATCTTACCCAGAATTCCTCCAGAGGGTTTCTGATTTTCTCTCCATAGCAACCAGGCTAAAGCTTGCCTCTGGTGGGTCAAGAGTGTCACCTGGTCAACCAATCAGAACACAGAGTCATGTACATGAACCATTAAAACACAAGAGAATGTCAGCAGCTGTCTAACAGTGTGGTTGAGTACGCATCAGGATACATATACAGTAGATTTAAAACAATGAATAAACAAAGGAAAACAAAACAGGAACCAACTGACTGAGTGGTATTCTTAACAAACCAACACATCTAACGCAGGAGTTCTTCTTTTCAGTAGGAAAGGTAAAAAATATATATTTACTCGCAAGTTGCGATTCATAAAAATGGGTCGGCACCCAAAACGGGTCACAACCCCTATCTTTGGGAAACGCTTACCTAAATAAGTGGGAGGGATTCCTATCTAACTATGTGACATCCTAACCTTGATTCCCTTGGGGTCTGAGACCTCAGTTTCAGGACCAGGACAGGACTCCATGGACTTGTGTAGGTGGTCGATGGCCACCGAGGTGGCGTTCTTCACAGCCAGCATGCGGTCATCAGTCATCCTCCCCCCGTAGAATGCTGCTGATTGTGCTGTAAACCACAAGAAAAACATTTTAATTGGCAGATGAGTTCCAAATTTAAGGCAATGATTTAGCATCACCCTTTGAATCAATTGTTCACTCACTTTTACTGACACGTGTCTGTACAAGTGATTCATGTCTTGAATTACTCAGACTCATTTTCATTGTCATTCACTTGTCTCGCCTGAATAATTGACTCAATGTCGGCTAAACATCAAGTAATCAATGTTTGAATTTTGTTCAGAAATACATTTGAACAAATGCGTGTTTTAAAATGTAATAAAACACAACATAACTTACAGACATAACTTGAAGAGAAAAGTAATGGTGTTCGATTGCCTGTCTCAAGCAGGTTTTGAGTACAGAAAGATTAGATTTTAATACTGTACTGAAATTAATGGAATCCAGTGCCAAACTACAGTATGCTTTGGAAAATGGTCGGGACTCAGCAGTAATGTCAACAATACCGTCAGTCATTGTCAATGGGCTGAACATGCCAGACTCTCTGTATGGTTCTTTAAGGTGTCTCCTTAACAGAGAAAAAACTTTATATAATAAGACCTGTAAGAAGCTGCATACATGACAATATTCTGGATTTGTACAGTGTGTTCATTACCTCCGTTCATGTGGCTGTAACCCTGGCTAGAGCTGCCCGAGGCCTGTAGGTGGAGAGGGCCTGGGGCTGGAGGGTACGGCAGGAGGACTGTGCCCCCCTGCCGACTGAACGGGTTGCTCTGGCAGGGAGGGGCCGCTGGCTTGGCATAATCGCCACCACTAGCTCCGCTCGGGGACTCTAGAAGGGTAAGATTCCTGTGAGAAAGCTAATAACAATAACAGCTAGTATGCAGGTAACTGCGTCAAAACTATAGTTTTGGTGCAGTTTTGCGGGGTATATTATATATAATATATCCCTGCTGTCCGGCAGAAAACAGCTAACTCCAAAATGTTCATTTTTCAGGAAATGAAAAAGTATCAAAATGGAGTTAGCTGGTTCCTGCTGGACAGCAACGATATATGAAGAGGGACAGGGGGTTGGATATAACTCCAGGTGGTATACCACAGTGGTTCTCAAACATTTTCGTCAAGGCCGAAAAGGTATATTTATTTAGCCGTGGCCCCCCATCAGAAAATATTTTCTGCCAGGGACCCCCATAAATTATATTCCTAAATGATTCCAAAGTGGCCAAAATTTTAAGATTTTTCTAAATGTTTCAAACATTTTCAAATGGCCAAAATACAAATTAGGATTAAAGTGGTTGAATTGTTCCTCATTTTGCTGGGGGCTCCCTGGAACCCACCCAGGGTTGCCTGGGGGTCCCCGGAACCCACTTTGAGCACCACTGGTATGCCACATCTGGGTGTACAGCTGGAAGGTGTTACCAGGTTGAGAGGCAGCGGTGATGCTCAGAGAGTCTAGCGCATCCTCCAGATCTTTGACCTGACTCTTCAGCCTCTCCCCCTTATCAGGCAAAGCAGAGACATTCACTACAGACAGAGTGGCCTGTTGGAGCAGAGAGAGACAGAGAGACAGAATAGTTACATATTGTTGCTGTCGGGTGTAAACCTCATTATGTCCAAAACCGTTACTTTTCAGGATTCAAATTAATAAATGCTACTTTTGTGAGACACTGTAGTATGACAAAGTAGGGCATTCATTTACAGGGGGGGGGGGGGGGGGGGGAGATACATAAGTCAAAATAAGGCGATTTTTCTGCCCTACAGCAACGATATGGACCTGCGCATCTCAATAATAAAGAATAGTTATGGTATGTACATGTGGACCTGTGCACCTCAATAGAGTAGTGATGTAGTAAGAAGTAGTCAATTTACACACTGGTCCTCTATGATGCCACAGAACTTATGACAGTTACACTGTTATACATTTAGACATAGTTATCTCACATAAACATAGTCTTATATCCTGCCCTGCCTTCTGCAGTTTTGGTGGTCTAGACCAGTGGTTCGCCAACGTTTTCGTATAACGGACCCCCAAATTCGTATGCATTTGCCAGGGACCCCCAGAGGAGAAGATGCATTTAAAAATATATACATTTTTAAAAATGGCAGATGTACAAGGTCGCAGCACGGCACAGCAATTTTTTTGTGAGCTTGCCATTTTATTATATCCAACATATAAATATGGATTAAATGGTTAAAATTCCCCTGGAACCCCCCCCCCCCCCCCCCGTTAGGTATCAATATTGTTGTCGGGGACATCACATATTACTGCTCATTTTGTAGTGAGCATACAGACACTCCTACTGGGAGAATACAGCATCTGCCTGCGTATAGACTACACCAGTGTTTCTCAACGTACTAGGGTCTGGGGACCACCAGGGGTCCAATAAATGGTCCCTTATGGGTCGGTAACTCTGAGAGTGTACATGGAACCAAAGGGTCCATGTAGATTGGGGTTCCAGAGATATAAATAAAATCATGGGGGTCAATGTCCTAATGCATATCAAACTTTGGCCTAGAAATTCAAAAAGGTTGAGGATCACTGGACTACACCATCTGGTAGACCACCTACACAGAGGAAGATGTTTGATTTCCACTGAACACACAAAAATCATCCATCCCTCACCTTTTTCTGTTTGAGCTGGGCAGAGAGCAGACTGTGTAGCTCTCTGGGATCTTCCCGTTGACCTCTGACCTGGGAAGACTGCTGGAACCCTGGGAAGGTGGTCAGGGTCTTCTGCACGGAAGCCACCGGGGGAGTCCTCTGAGTGGCAGGCTTCACTGACACCAACACTACATCATCGTCGTCATCATCATCATCAACGCCAATGCTTGCATTGTCAGATCTGGATTTATCTTGTTCTTTGGAGTGAGTGGCATGTGGTTTTGTGGGTTTGTCAGAAGACGGGGAGGTGCGGGTGTCTTCTTCAGGGCCTGCCTGAGTGATGCCAACAGGAGAGGAGTTGGAAGCACTCTCCTTTGTCTTGTGACTGGTTTCTTCCCGAGTTTCATTGGTTTTGATAGCACCAGTCGGTTGTTGGGTGGAGGCCCTGTCAGGATTCGGTTGGATTTCGCATGCTCCGTCGGTGTGTGGGGACTTGACACTAGCGGTACTATAGTTCCTGGTTTCTTGGCATCTCTCTCTATGGCCATCTTTAGTTTTCTCTTTCACTTCACCAACTACGTTTTTCACACTGTCATCTTTGGAGACGTTTCTCTCCTCATTTGAAACTCTCCTCTTTACCTTCATTCCCGGTGGAAGATGTTTACCTCTATATGAAGCTGACGAGTACGACCTCCCGCTGTCCTCTTCTTCAACAATTTTGCTATGTGCATCTTCTTTTCCATTGCAGTCTTCACTTCTGCTTTCCTGGCTTGCTGTCAGTCTCTCACTTGTTTGCTCCCTTGCTTTTTTCTCCGTCTCTCCAGGTGCCATCATCTTCTTCCATTCAGAATCCTGGTGGTCCGTCTTTTCCGGAGCCTTGAAAGGGTTTCGAACCTCTGGCAGGAAGGAGGGCTGAAGTGGTCTGCCGGATAATGGGTTCTGATTCTCCTTCTCTGGCTGCAAGGTGGGAAAACAGCAGACATTTTAGCCAAGTACAGATTATTCGAAGGATGTTACCAAAAGAACGGAGCAAAGACAAGCAATGGTGGGTGAAAACAGAAAAATTTAAATATTACTGTCAAATGAACACATGATGTGTCAGTGCCAAAAAACTACTGATTTGAAAATAGTCAATGTTGGTTTCAAGGATGTGATCAAGACAACACTAAAATAAGGGAATAATAAGGGAGAAACAATTAGGCTAATATTAAAAGGCATATGTGAGATGCAGATTTCAGTTGCATTACTCATGACAAGGATATTACTTCCAACCAATGAAGACTGTATGAGCAGTCAATGGAAAGCTCACTTTACTTCTAGTCCTGATACTTTAACGCTTCAACCATGTGTCAAACTCTTACCAGAAATGTACATGTTCAAAAGCTCTGCTTAAGAGAATGAAGTTGAACTGAGACCCTTTGAATTTACAGAGGGATGAACAAATGCATGATTCTATAAAAGCAAAGTCAAGTAATGTCTTACTGGAGTCCAGGGCACATTTCCACACCACTTCTGTCCTGCCTTCTTCGATACAACACAACGGTAGTATAACCTGTAAAGACAGCTTCAGTGTTACACATGAACAACCACATGATTCACACATATCCAGGCGCACACACACACAATAACGTGCATATTCAATACAGGCATTACGCACCTCTAACTTCTTATGAAAATGATATATTGTGGGTGTCCAAGTGGATCAGATTTGGGTTAGAGTAATTCTAAACCAAAAAACAACATTGGGATCACTTTGATATCTGATCTGTAATCATAGAATTATCTCAGAAAACATTAGGTCAATAAGAAATTTGTTCGATTAATCAAATAATATAGCGAACACCCAAAATCAAACTACTTGGATATACACGTAGATTTAAAAAAAAAATTACTCTTGATTTTTGTGACCCAATGGCACCACCCATAAGCCAAACATTCCACTTTCATACAAGACATCTCAAAATCTAATGGACGGATTGCCATAAACACATTTATGTCAATGGATAAGTCAGTGTCATCTGCGTGAAAATATTGGTGGTACTCATAACCCTCTGTAAAACACAGAGCCGGTTCAAGCACATGATTCAAACACATATCCAGTGTCCCTGTAAACGCCATTGTGCTTGTTGTCTCTTGCGTTTTCTAAGCCATGCTTCAGATATAAGAACAATGCAGACACACACCTGTAGGTCTGTTGACGCGGATCACGTGTGAGAGCTTGAAGTTCCACCATGGAGTCTTCATGGTTTATGCAGTGGGATGGTTTCACACTAAAAAGGGAGGCACATGAAAGGTTAAAACATTATTTCAACTTCCTTTAGACATCATGCAAGTCCGGAACAATAGCAGCAGGAAAACACACCCACCTTTTCATCCAGAATTCATTTTCATAATTTTCCCAATTATATGCCAAAACAATTACAATCTGAAAGAACTGACACGTTCAAAAATGACCAAATTACTAGACTCTTGGATGGTGTGATCTCTTACTGACATGTTTTGATTTGTCAGTCCAGCTCATGATATCGCAGAGGATCAGAAATGTATTTTAGCCCTAAACCATTCAATGCTTTATAAACGAACAAAGCAGTAATATTTTGAAATTAATTCTTTGACACTGTAAAGCTATAAGAACTGGAGTGATATGCTGCACTTTCTTGGTATTGGTGATGTATTTTTTGCTTTCGTATTTATGATACGAAAGCAAAGAAATACATTTATGATAGTCTTTATCCAAGGTTAGGTATTGGTAGGGACTCTGGCAGCAGCAGAGTCCAAATCCTCCTGTCTCACTCCATTAAATAATGAATGAAAAAGTTGTACAACTGCTGCTGTCACACAAACATTCAGTAATATGAAGTCTATGAATATAATGTAGGTATCCTAGTCAAGGAGGAATAATAACAGCTAATACCTTGCAGTTTGTGTGAAATCACAACCTTGCTTGTCAACGCAGACGTAGAAGCTTTTTCCTTTGCTGGCTCCATCTCTGATGCCTGTTTTCAACATGCACGGGCGTCCTGTACAGTCATTGACAAGGGCCCAATGTTAATTAAGTGATATAAAGTGGCGGAAGAAGTACTGACATGACATGTTTTACTTAAGTAAAAGTATCAATACCACAATGTAGAAATACTCAGTGACAAGCAAAAGTCTGTGTTCAAAATGTACCCGAGTAAGAGTACAAAAGTATTGGCATCAAAATATACTTAATGTACCAAATGTAAAATAACTCATTATGCAGTTTGTCCCATTTCACAAGTTCGTCATGTATAAAGATCTTTTGAAAATAGCAGATCTACAAGCTCACAACGTGTCGCTTGTGAGCTTATAGTGGTTCATGTATGTTTTGTAATAACCTTCAAAATATTCAAACTAACTAAAGTTTTGAAATAAGTAATTGTAGTGGACTAAAAATACAATATTTGCCACTGAGGCGTAGTGGAGTAGAAGCAAAAGTACTGAAAATTGGAAATGCTCCAGTAAAGTAAAGAATCCCTCAAAATGTTACTTGAGTACATGTACTTAGTTACTTTACACCACTGAATGTGATATAGTGGTACCATACATACAGGGTATGAACAGAAAGAGATTGGCGTTAGCTTTAGCCTATTAGTAATCACAGAAAACAGAACTTGCCTTGTCATTTGGCAATGTTTGAGAAACCAGCACTTCAAAAGGGTGGTTAACTTTCCAAATGTAAAGCTATTAAGGAAAACTAGACACATCATTTTCATCTACTTACCATGTTTATCACACAGAACTTCTTCCATGATCCTCTTGTTCTGTCAACTGTCGCAGTCAGTCTTGCCAGGTTCTGTGAGAGAAATAAGCAACCAGGTCTATGAAAACAAGCGGAAAAGCAGCGAGCCATCAAAATGTACTTAAAGTACCAAAAGTAAAAGTACTAAAATATTTGAAAATAGCCGATCTACAAGCTCACAACGCGTCGCGATGCGACGCGTTGTGAGCTTGTAGATCTGCTATTTTCAAATAGCCTAGGTATAAAATAGGGCTAAAGTGGTTAATGTATGTTTCATGATATCATAATTTATATCTGAAAAGTAACTAGTAACTAAAGTTTTCAAATAAATGTAGTGGAGTAAAAGTACAATATTTTCCTCTGAAATGTAGTGGAGTAGAAGTAAAAGTATTGGAAATTGGAAATACTCAAGTAAAGTACAAATATCTCAAAATGTTACTTAAGTACAGTACTTAAGTAAATGTACTTAGTTACTTTCCACCACTGAGCCTGGGAGATTTAAAACTATATCGCGCATTAAAAGATTCAATTCCAAACGAATGCTCAAGTTTAAAATGTTTTACTTCCAAGTTCAGTGCACCAATCATTACAAGTTACAATAAATAAATGTAATAAGTATGTGCCAAGAAATCGACTAATTTAAACTAGTGAGCAATAACCAATAAAACAAAAGCGGTCAACAAAATATAGCTCTCCCAGCTCACCCTGCTTCCATGGGCAAACCAACCAATAAAGGTGAGCAGGTGAGAGCCAAATTTATAATCACCGGAGGCCATCACAAAGGCACACCCACCAACAAGGTGCCAATGAGGTGCCTCCATCAATAATCTAATCCAGTGCACAAATACAATGCTCATTTGGCTCCTACACATATTAATTTGGGGGTCCTTGAAATGAAATGTTTGAGAACCACTGGTTTAAACTACATTAGTTAACAAGCCCAAATAAGCAACTCTATTTTAGAAACGCGCCCAAAAAAACGTAAACACCAATATTTTACAAGCAACTTTACAGAAAAACAAGCCCACGGTCGCTTATAATAAGGGGACATGGCAACACTATTTCATATTACATTGACCAATCACATGTAAGCAGGAAACGTTTTCGGGTTTGAATAATCAGAGCTCCGTTTCAGTATAGTCCTCTTGGGTATAGAGCGTCGCAGTTCCCGCCCACTTCCTGTTTTTTTTTTGGTGCCGGAAGAAAAAACTCAATGCATTTTTCCATTGACATTTCCAAAAATATTTATATCTATTAATTTAAGCCTCGAATCAAGCCATCATGACATGACATGAATCATGACCATAAACGTTTGATTCTGTGATTTTTTTTTGTTGTTGAAAACGGCAAAACAAAGGGTATTTATTAAAAATAGTATATCATATAATTAAATATAAAATAAAAAAAAATCACAGAAAAAAACGTGTTATGGTCACGATTCATGTCATCTCGTGATGGCTTGATTCGAGGCTTAAATTAATAGATATAAATATTTTTGGAAATGTCAATGGAAAAATGCATTGAGTTTTTTCTTCCGGCACCAAAAAAAACAGGAAGTGGGCGGGAACTGCGACGCTCTATAGAGACACACGGCCGGAAGCGGAAGGCCTACAAATCCACGCCCACTTTTGACACTCGGGGTCCGTTAGAACGATGAACTGCAGCTCTCAATGCAATCTCTATGAGAGGCATTGTAAAATACCGTCATTTCACTGGTTAACTACTGAGGCTGTAGCGATTTTTTTTGTGTTCTAATAATCTGTCCCATTTGTTTAATTTGTCCTTTTTAATGTCCCATATCTTTCATCTCGATATACTACCCACAATATACTATAATATACTCCATCAGTATGTCAAAACCGCTAGCATCGGAGATCCAGACTTTAAGTGGTCGCATCACGGACGCATCCCTTGAGGTTTTCAATACCCAGAAAACTGGCGAAAGTGGACGTTTTCAATAGGTTTTGGTCATTATCTCTGGAACAGAAGGTCCAATCTGCTCAGTTCAAAGCTTGTTGGATGCGTGACTTTGAGGACATTAAGCACGCAATGACACATTTTCGGGTTATTTTTTTTTTTAGGGGAGGCGAGATCTTAGTTGGGCAGGCGACTGCCTCTCCTGCCTCTACAGTGGGTACGCTGTCGGTCGGCGCTCGGCGCTCGTAAAGACAGTGATGTCACTGAAATGCCCGTCTGCTGTCTACCCTCTGCTGTGTTAGCATTATGGGTAACTCGTTAAAGTGGCAAATTAAATGTGAAACACATCAACTATTAAGAAAACAAGAAGATATGTTGACAAAGACACTCCATACATTTGGAAACATATTTTTATTTAAATCAATATCGTCTCCAGTTAATGTACGAATATTTCAAAAGTAGGCTAATTCTCATATCCTCTCATAGGGATTGCATTGGCAGCTGCAGTTCATCGTTGTAACGGACCTCGAGTAGCGGCGCTGTCTCAAAAGTGGGCGTGAAATTTGTAGTCCCCGTGTGTCTCTATGGTGCTTACCCGCGTGCCCCAAATGTTAACTTCTAGCTAAAAGACTGGTGAGTGGTGACGCAAGGTTACTTCTAGCGAACTCAGAAAAGCGAATCTGTTACGTTGAGTTGTCAAAACGACATTACCCAGCATGCAATGCTTTGAGTTGTCGAAACAGCATTACCCAGCATGCAATGCTTTGAGTTGCCAAAACAACATTACCCAACATGCACTGCTTCCATTTCCGCATCTCGCGGGCTTTGTTTTGCTATGGCGGTAGGCTTCGAATCCCGTCCTATAGTTGTCTTTCTTTAAACTTTATTTCGATGTTTATATAAAGAAACAAATCATTTCTGCTGCAACGTTACGGGTAACTACCGCATGTTTTAACATAGTTTGTTGTTATTATTGCAACTTTTCCGAGCTTGTCATTGTTGTCTATAACTAGTTACAGCTAAACTATGTGTTTCACAAACACTGGGAGTTTGCATTCGAGCATTTGTACTACAGACTGCAGTTTACTCGTTATATGACATTGTAATATTTATTTAACCAGGCATCCACCCTTGTGTTATCTTCATGGGACATGCCTAAACGTTTGCTGTTGCCAGAGCAACAAAACACTCCTTTTAAACTGCCACATGATCACTTGCACTGGACTGGTGTGATGAGCTGAACTAAACCATAGATAGTTCCAGGTAAACTAACTCTATAAATGCTTTGAAAGTTTTGACTGGACGGTTGACCTCTCTTAACCCATTGAGACCTAGAACTGTGTCATTTTTAGATTTGAGCTAAAAAGCATTATTTTACACTTTTGGCTATTCAAAAATAGCAGATATACAAGCTCATAGCGCGGCACCGAGTGCCGCGCTACGAGCTTGTAGATCTGCTATTTTTGAAAAATGGTGAAAATGTGTGCAAATCTTTGAATATATATATTTTTAAAGCGAACATTTTTAACTCAAATCTTTGCTTCTGGGGGTCCCTGGAACAAAATATTTTGATGGGGGTCCGCGGCCAAATACATATAATTTTGGGGGTCCTTGACATGAAAAAGGTTGAGCACCACTGATATAGAAACATACGTTTTTCAGAATACTGTTGAGATTTAGGAGACATGTAGAATCGGCTTCAGGTCTCAATGGGTTAACCTGTCACTAATAATCTGTGTTTCTAATCCTGGATTAGGCAGCCGGTTGTTGAGTCCTCCTAAGTGATGTCATCTCCAGGTGGGCTGCAGTACTCGCAGTCAGACTTCCTCGCCCGCTGGATGCCAAGTAGCTCCCGTGCCGGGGTGATCCTAAACCCCTCCCCGGTCCTATCTGGATCTCTGCGGCACAGCGCGGCGTGGAGGTCCCCACCACCACGGGGCCCCAACATGATGGGCCCCGGCGACATGATGGGCCCCAACGACTCCTTCGCCTCGGACTTCGCCCCGCTGCCTGTCTCTCCCAGCAGCAGCTGCTGTGAGAGCGTGGATGCTGTGGTACCGGTGGCAGAGCAGGTCGCACCGGCCCGATCGGAAAGAACTGTGTTTAAAAGCATGCATCGTATGCCACCGCAACATTCATTTGGAGAGGAGCTCCTGGCAAACCAATCGGAGGAGCTGCCCCTGAGGATGAAGCTGGAACAGGTAAGGACAGGTGTTCTTACACCTTTTCAACACTCTCCTTTATTTTGTTCTTACCACGTAAAATACTAACTTTTGTACCACTGTAACTGTACTACTTAAAGTAATTTGCACTTGAAAATAGTGTGTTATTATTTTGCATTGTCTAAATGTAGGTTAGGTTCTACAAATATACTGTTTACATGTAAAAAAAAAAACACTGCTTAAGGAGATTATGGGCTATAGGAAGAGTAGTTGCGTTCTAGGAAATGTCCATCGCGTGAGAACACTGGGATCAAGACACCCACGTACAGTTTTACTGACAGCTTGTGTCGGATTCATTCGAATTCTATGCATGGAGGGACACATCAGGGGTCATATTGGTACTCGTTCTTCTTCTGATCAAAGTCCAAGTCCAGTATAAAAATGGATTTTGGTGTCCGAATGAACGTCTGATGATTTTCCCAATTATATTGGCAAAACATATCCATGTCAACTGAATTTCCCTAGTTGTGGGATCTATAAAGATCTGTTTGTCTTTCTGCCTGTTCTCTATATGCTTTGAGATTTATCTATCCATCTTGATTATTTCTGGACATATTATTTAACATCGTATGATTTTGTCATTTTGTGGGAAGTCAGTGAATGTCATGTGATCCCACCCTGTGTATGTGTGTGTGTGTGTGTGTGTGTGTGTGTGTGTGTGTGTGCGCGCTGCAGTTGCGTCAGTGGCAGCAACACATGCAGGAACAGCTCAAAGCCCATCAACTTGAGGAGCTTCTCCGCCTGCAGGAAGAACAGCAAAGGCTGCTGGGAATCAATGGGTCACAGCGCTGTGGAACTGGTAAATAGCATTACTTAAATGTTATCAGGGCTGCAACTATTGATTTATTTCTATTTGCCCTGCATATTCATGGATCAACATGAAAATATGATTAAAAAAAAATCTTCATCAACTAAATTGATTATTAACAAATTAAGCCGTATTTTGTACTTCGTTGTAGGAAAAAAAGAAAAAATTAGCTGATCTACAAACTTACAAACACGTTGCATCATTAGCCATTGTGAGATTGTTGATCTGCCATTTTTGCTATTTTATTCAAAAATAAAAATAAATAAATTAAATATTATAAATTAAATACATTATTTCGATTAACCGTTGCACTCCTAAATGTGATATCTAAATGTCAATGTTATCCATAAATAAATGTTAATGTTATCCATATTCAATGTCAATGTGTGTTGATCTGATGATCTTCCACATTACACAGATATTTCAGAGCTGTCGGGAGCAGAAGGGGAAGAGAGCACCGTTCAAGCTGGCTCTCCCTGCGGAGAAGCCCTGTTCAGCTCCACAGAAGATGACCAAGAACAGAGCTTTAATGCTAGTAGTCATGACGAGGACTATGACTCAACATTAGTATCCCATAATGGCATGTCTATGACTGAAGACCATCGCAGAGATCAAGAGAAACACTCACATGACAGGTAAATGTAAATTATGGTAAATGGTGCATTTATATATATGTGTGTGTGTGTGTGTGTGTGTGTGTGTGTGTGTGTGTGTGTGTGTGTGTGTGTGTGTGTGTGTGTGTGTGTGTGTGTGTGTGTGTGTGTGTGTGTGTGTGTGTGTGTGTGTGTGTGTGTGTGTGTGTGTGTGTGTGTGTGTGTGTGTGTGTGTGTGTGTGTGAGCCATGCGTAATATACCCATATATATGTTTGCATATGGACCTTCATGTGTGTGTGTCCCTCTCCAGGCCCATCAAGCCAGGCATTGGAGGTCAGACCCAGACGTTTGAGGAGCTGTTAGAGGAACAGCTGAGGTTGGAAGAACAGAGGCTGAAGTCTGCCCAGCAGCAACAGGTTACTCATAATCTGAAAATGTTTTGTGTGTGATGATTTGGCTGTGTGTATAGAGGAAAACTTTTCAGACCACATGAGAATTGTTACAAAGATGTTTGTTTCTTTTTTCACTCTCACTGTTTTCAGTGAGTCATTTAGCTAATAATGGTATGTGTGCTTCCCATAGCCCAATCGTGAAATACTGTAATCCTAATTTTGTGCTCTTTCACATTCATTTGTTTATTTAAATGGATCCCCATAACATTGTTTGTATATCTCTGTAAATATCATAAATCATAAATTCCAGATTTCTTTTTATTTTCCTCTTTTTATTATTAATTCTTCAAATTCTTCAACATTTCTTTCCCTGTGATCCCCACAGAGGCAAAATGTAGCAGAGGCTGCAAGATTTCCTCCTAAGAGAGCCTTTCTGAGGCGAGGCGAGGGCCTTTCCAGATTCACTAAAAACAACCACAAAGGTTCCTTACCCAACAACAACAACAGGGAGATGATGACAGAGCCCAATCCGCAACTCCGGGACAGAGTAATCACTCGTAGAAAGTCAGAGCCTGCAATGACCCAGAAAGCCACCAGCACTGGCAGCACCAACAGCGGAGCCCAACGACTTCCTGTCCAGCGCAAAACTGCTGTACTCAACAAGGAAAACCGTCCCAGAGGTCCCTGCTCGCCGCCTCAAGAGGTCAGAACCAACAGCAAACCGGTGGCGCCAAGGACCACCAAGGTTCTGGGCAGCCACCAGAGACAAAACACGGTGGGAACAGGTCATTCAGCTCTGGCCCCAAGGAAACCCGGGACTCAAAACAGGTACCCTCCAAACGCCGTCACCAAAGAAGTGGTGGCTGTCGCAGCGACAGCTGGAGGCAGCGGCAAATGCCAAAATGGTGTCGGCACCAGAGAGGACAGACAGAGGCAAACAGAGTCGGAAGAAGTCCAAGGAGAAGATGAGGGTGTGCCTGAATATTCTTTTGAGCTGGCGTTACAAGAGAAGCTGCAGCGTTGGGATTCTGCCCGGCAGATGGAGAGCATGGAACTGGGAGAGTTTGAGCTGCTGGAGGAGGCTGCTGACGAGCTCTCCTTCTCCTCCAACTCCTCTTTCGTCATGAAGGTGACTCTTCTTTTCACCTGCTAAATTAGGAATACATTTTCTTTATGAGAGAGTACAGTATGTAGCATGATGCAAGCTGGATTTGAACGCAGCCACCAGGGAAACCCTATTTATTGGTAGTATTGATGACTGTTAACATTTTATTGGGTTCTTTCCAGAGTAGTTCTTGTTTATATGGTATCTGTGTAGTAATCCCAGACAGATTGGACCCTGAATAGAATACATTAGAAAATTAACTGCAATCTGTGTTCCCTGGTACAGAGTGGACTGGTTTTGACCATTTTCTCATGTTGTTTCTCCTCCCAGTTTCTTAATTGTGTTTTCTGACCGTAAGACTGATACTGGCTGATTTGTTACAGACTCTCCTTTGCTCTCGTCTACTCTTAGGTTCTTCAGATGGACCAGAAACACCGGCTGCTCCTGGCCGCCAAGGGGCTGCTCCACCAGCGTCGCCTCTCGTCCACACCCATCAAATCCCCCAGGCCGTCCCCTCCTAAGGCACTGCAAAGGTGTAATAGTCTTGGTAGCACTGGTAGCAGTGGTGGAGGTGGTACCTGTAAGAGCAACACCTCAGAGTCACATGCAGTACTGGCTCCCAAGTTGAGGGATTTGCAGAAGAATAAAATCGACGCAGATGATGGTGATGAAGACGAAGAGGATGACGGGAACGACGGCATGCACAGAACAGGAACATCCGACGCCTCTTTCTGCAACGGCTCCGAGTTCGGAGATCAGGAAGTAGCAGTTCAACTAGCCCCACCGCCTACATTTCCCAGCAACCAAATCTGTTTCCAGGCGCCCCTGGCCAACCCGCCATACGACAAGCGGTCGTACCAGGACCACGACAGCAGCGGGCGCCTCGTGGAGTTTTCAGATGCGACGGAAGGCGAGTATGGAGAGACTGACAGCATCGTCAGCAACCCTGACGACTCCACGCTGATAGAGGACAAAGACGACCAGCGGGACAGGCTGGTGTTCGATGACGATGACACATGGCATGATGTTGAGGAGTCCCTCAGCAGCCTGTCCAATGACAGTAGAGGACCCAGCCCTGTTTCCAAGCCGACGGCCAATGGGACCTCTCCTCCGGAGAGGGCTCTGAAGAGGAAGGTGGCGATGAACAAAGGGGCAGGGCTAGATAAGGGTGTGGTTGTCAGCTCTGCTCTTCAGGAGCTGGATTCTGTTCCTCCTCCCACCTCCCAGCTCATGACGAGGTTGTTCCCCTCGCTGAAGCCCAAACCCCAGACTGCACCCCCCAACCCTCAACCTGCAGCTGCTACTGAGGTCGGAAGGGCTGAAGACGCACCGGGTGAGACAAACGGGGTTAAGCAAAAACCTACTGCATACACTTTACCTTCACCACGTGCACCCTAGCGATTCTATTCTGGGCATGTCTTAATAGGTGAATGTTCTGCAAAAAAAAATCCCATCTACTCGATGTGAGCATGTAGATCAGCTATTTTTGACAGTCAGTGGTTACCAGTACTTTTCAAAAAGAGCAAAACTTTTGCATACAGTTACTCCTTACAGATTGTGTGCAGCATACATACCCAGAGTGGAAAATACTTATATTTACACCATTAATTAGTTAACGCTCTACTTGACAAGAACGTCAAATCTTCCCCAATTCCGTGTTTACACGCCTGAGGTCTGGGTGCACATTTGCGAACATTTTCAAAAACAAGGTGAAGAATTTCACAAAATAATGGTGTAAGTATAGACCTTTTCTACTATGATTTGGCTTCAGATTACTTGGTGTATGCTGCATGAGTTGTATCAAGTACTTTTATGATACATTTGTCCTTTTTTGACATATCCTTTTCAGCTGATATCGCTGTAATCAGTGTCATTTATTGATCTAGCCACTAGTAGTTTATGTCATGTGGTGTGGTCCATTCATTTTCAAATGTGTGTGCTTGCATGTCTGTGTCCAGGCAAGCAGGTTCAGTCCAGACTGAGGGAAAGGCTGGTGGAGCTGGAGTTGGAGATTGAGCGGTTTAAGAAGGAGAACGCTGCCCTCACCAGACTCAGACAGGAAAATGAGAAGCAACAAGAAAATCTCAGGTACCAACTCCCCCCCCCCCCCCCCCCCCCAAACCGTACACCGCTGTCTGTTACTATCCAGAGTTATAACCAAAAAGGAATGTCCTGTACACACATTGTGTCCTTTACACACATTGTATACCACAGTGTACAATCTGTAACAATGGGGTTTTCATACATTTTTCAATATATTATCGATTTTGATTATTGTGTCATTCATATGGTTACACTTCTTATGCATCTTGTAGGTTTTCTAAAAATATTCTCACAGGTTGGGGTTGGGCATATTATTCTTTTGCGCTGCTTTTGATAAAGGCACAATAAAAATGCAGACCATTGACATAATCAGTTGTCACACTGCCTTCACAGCTAGTTTCAGTTTGTCCATAGTTGTGCTGCCAACATTCAGAAAGAGCTGTACTGTCATGTTTGGTCACAGATCCTTGACAATGGAAGTGATGTTATGATATTGAGGAGGATCCTGATTTTATGATACACTATGCTCTATCCTCCTAAGCAAGTCTGACAATAGTTAAATGTTCTGGTGGCTATAGCACCGTATTTTCCGCACTATAAGGCGCACCGACGGTGCGCCTTATAGTGCGGATGCGCCTTATAATCCGATGCGCCTTATATATGTATCAACATTGGTTCCCTTGGTTTCCGCACTATAAGCCGCACCGTCAGTGCGCCTTATAGTGCGGATGCGCCTTATAATGCGGTGCGCCCTATATATGAAAATAATATATTTATTGAAGGTGCGCCTTATACTCAGATGCGCCTTATAGTGCGGAAAATACGGCATGTTGTTTAGACGGATGCTAGATTTGATGTTTACCTGAAATCAGAGTCCCTATGAAGCACTGTACTTACGTGACCAATTACCCTATTGATGACTAGGGTTCATGCCATTTACTCTGTTCTCACACTTGTAAGTAAGTGAATAATAGTGACCCGCTAAAGGAGCCAAGTATGATATTGTACATACTGTACGGTTTTTGTGTGTGTGCTCCCTGTGCAGGAAGGAACATGCAGAGTTCGAACAGAGGAAGGCGGAGGAGATGTCCAAGTTTGAGGAGTACAAGAAGGAGGAGAGCAGGAGGCTGCAGAAGGAGCGCCGGGTGTTTGAGAGACACGCCACCACAGTGAGGGCCATGCCAGACAAGAAGGAGAGAGAGGAGATCCAGGTGAGGCAGAAACACACTCCCATACATTTGAACCACTTTAACTATGGGGTCCCTATATTAGGCAAAACAATATTGTAAACATTTTCAGAAATGGCTAAAATAGACGATCTTGTAGGCTGGCTATTGTAACTATTTGTCATACGACGAAGTATATAGGGTTTAAGTGATTAATATTCCAATGATTTAGTATAGGTCTGCATACTCCACATCACTGATTGAAAACAACCCCCCCAGGCCTTAAAACAGCAGCTGAGCTCCGTGCAGGACGAGTTGAGGAGACAGGAGAGCCGCTGGTCCTCGACACAGAGCCGCCTGAGGCAGCAGATAGACTCCCTCAGCTCTGAGAACATGGCCCTCAGAGAGGAGGTACTGAACTCAACTGAACTTTCTTTCACAGTATTTCAGTGGGGGGGGGGGCACGTGCCGCGTGCCGCAGAAAATCCTATACGACTATAGGGGGAGTGAACTGTCCACTTTTAGTTTGCTTTTGTTTCTGAACTTTTATTTTGTAATTTTCCCTTATCACGAAGGTCAGTACACTGGAGAAACTCCGCCTCAGTGCCTGGAAGAAGAGCCAATCTGATGGAGAGAGGGACAAAGACAAGAGGGAAAGCCCCAGAATGTTTGAGAACAGCAGTGTGCCTGCTGCAACTAAAGGGGTTAAATTTGCAGTAAGTGTGCTTGCTAAGTTGTACCTAACTTGTGTGTCCAACCAAATTGTCTTCCATCACAAGACGTGAAATAAGTTCTCAACCCAGAGACTCCAATCAACACGTGGAAATGATCACACTCATTTGCCATGCACAGACCTTTTTAGGAACTGTAGTTACACATTCAGATCTTACTACTCTGAGTCGTCACTAATCTCTCCTTTCCTTCTCTGTGTGTCCAGAGCCCACTTGACACAAGAGGCAGAGGCCCTCCACAGAGCAGTTCCACAGCGGCCACTCGAGGGAGCCTAAGAGAGCCCAGTTTAGCTGCTACAGGTTCTGATCTTTAATTATGATGAAAATGTTGTATTCATATAGCACAGGAGCACAGCTTTTACGAGGTACATTTATAGAAGTCACTGAACGTCCTGAAATATGTTCCCTTTGAAATATTGTTGGCCTCTTTGCACCGATCCTTAAGTTTGTCAGTATGACATGTCTTTGCGTCCAGTAATGGTGTTGAAGTGCTGTTCCTCTGGTTTAGCTCACTATGTTGTGATTCCTAATAGGTATGAAGAGCAGCCTGCGGAAGTCCTCAGCCCCTGCATGTCTTTCCGCAGACCTTGGTCGGAGCATGGAGGAGAGGCCTGCATCCACGACTAGAACCCAGGACAAAACACAGAGCCAGGAACCCATAAACAACACATCCCCTGTAAGAACCACACACACAAAAAAATTAACCACACTCACAGCCTGAATCACAGTTTAACATAATCACGTGGGCAGGGCACTGGGCACCATCTTGGATTCAAATCTCGCCCTGTTTCATTCTATTTCACAGAGACGAGTCTGTGTGCAAAGTGAAGAACAACCAACAGTGCCCAGCGAACCAGAGTCTGACCAGGAACTTATCACACACCTCAAGGTGAGGATACACATCCATCAGTGGGACAGAGTTTTAATCACTTAAACCCTATATACTTTGTTAACAGGTGTCCCCCAGGGATCTATACTAGGTAAGCTCCTTTTTCCCTCAACATCAAATCACTTTGTCTAAAGTAGCTGATCTACAAGCTCAGAAAAAACGTGTAAATCTGCTATTTTGTTAATTGTTTCTAAATGTTTGCTCCAGAATAGGGACACTAGGGTTCATGTGGTTAAGACGCTTGTCTCTAGAACAGGGGTCTTCAACAGGGGGTCTGTGACCCCTACGGGGTCCTCAGAGTTACTACAGGGGCGGCGCCAAATCTTTTTTTACTTTAACCATTTGAACCCTTGCTTCCCTATTCTGAGGAGCCAAAAAATAGCAGATGTACAAGCTTGCGAGGCAAAGAGGTATAGGTGTAGAGGGAAAAAAGAGCAGAATCTCACAGTATTCCTCTCAACTAATGTCTTTCTCAAAGAAAAGAACCTGTTCGAATTGAGTTGTGTCTTTTTCTTCAGACTGAGACTGTCCTTCCATGTGGTGGACGGCTCCTTGTCTTCACAAACGGCACCAGGAAGGAATTGTCAGCCGATGGACAGACTGTAAAGGTCACTTTCTTCAATGGGGACACCAAGCAGGTTATGGCTGACCAGAGAGTGGTGAGCAGAATGTTTTTAAAGGATGCACCGTTGTGGTCATAATATAATTAAGTTAACTGTTGCAACACTAACTCTGCTCCTCGGTCAGATCTACTACTATGCTGAGGCTCAGACGACCCACACCACCTATCCAGATGGCATGGAGATCCTGCAATTCTCCAACAACCAGACTGGTGAGCGTCAAAGAAGACTGGTCATCGACGCACTCTTTCTCACACAGTTTTTGCTTGAACTGTGTTCAAAATAAAAACTCACAGCCAGCCACCGGTCGCATTGTTCAATGCCCAGTTCTCCATTTCAGTAACAAAATCATTCACAGATGGTGACAGCATCATAAAGATGCTCCGGTTGACAAATCACTATTTTCCTTCCAGAGAAACATTTCCCAGACGGTCGTAAGGAGATCACCTTCGCAGACCACACTGTAAAGACCCTGTACCCTGACGGCAGGGTGGAGAGTGTTCTGACAGATGGAACCATCATACAAACCAACCCGTAAGTCAGGAGAACACTGGAACACGTCTTGACTTAACTCATTAAAACCCGGAAAGCATCTGTGTCATTTTAGATTTTAAAGACTTTAACCGTTATTTTCTACTTTGGCTTTTCAAAAATAGCAGATATACAAGCTCATAGCGCGTCACTTTGTGCCGCGCTATGAGCTTGTAGATCTGCTATTTTTTATAAATTTTGAAAATATGTGCAACTCTTGAATATATACATTTTTAAAGCAAACATTTTCCCTGGAACAACATATTTTGAGATAGGGGTCCACCGCCAAATGCATATAATTTTGGGGGTCCTTGACATGAACACAAATGATGAAAACCACTGATATAGAAACATGGGTTTTTCAGAAAACGATTTAGAAGACATTTGTAGAAGCGGCCTCATGTCATTGGAACCGGGAAAGCATCTGTGTCATTTTAGATTTGAACTATATACTGTATATAACAACATACGTTTTTCAGACAACTCTTAGGAACAGTGGTTTAGACCAGTGGTTCTCAAAAATAGCAGATATACAAGCTCAAAAATACTTATCATTTAGGGGGTCCTTGGCTCAAAAAAGGTTGAACTACTGATTTAGAAGGCATTGGTAGAATCGGCCTCAGGTCTTAAAGGGTTAATGGGTTAAATTACTTTGCATTAACAGTAGAATACAACTTGGCAGGGTCAGATTTTCGAGGTCAGTAAACAGGGTTACTCCCACACCCACCGTCAGGACACGCAACGAGCTGTACATGCAAAATATACGTTTTGTTAAAGTAGCCTATTTCAGATTTATGCAGCAAATCAGTGGCAGTGTATTGTAGTTAAATGTACTTGTGAAACAAAATCACTTAATAGATTGTGATACAATTTGTGATGACATTAGATGTGCTCAGTGTAGTTTTGGTGAATAATTACTGTACAATGTGTATTAGGAAATACCGTACAATATCCCAGATGATATCTAGTCTCATATAATGATATGGATATATAATAGTATTGATATATTTCCCATACTCTGAATACCCTTCCTGTCCAGTGACGGCACCAAGGAGATCCAGTTCAACACTGGGGAGACTGAGGTCCACACAGCCCAGTACAAGAGGAGAGAGTACCCAGACGGCACGGTGAAGACGGTCTACACAGACGGCAGACAAGAGACGCGTTATCCCAACAGACGAGTCCGAATCAAAGACAAAGATGGTAATGTTGTCCTGGACCAGATCGCCACAGACAGCGATTCTCAACCGTTTTAATTTCAAGGACCCCAGTTGGATATGCATTAGGCCATTGAATTTAAGTTTTCATTTCTTGGACCCCAATCTATACTGTGAAATATTCATCATTGCTAATTTAACTTAAGACATTGCACTTCAGGCAGTACTACTTGTCAACCAGTGTCCTACCTGACACCAGTCTAAATGGAAGAGTAGAGAGACCACCTCCAACCACTGTAGATGAAGTCGTGGTATAACATCCTCTGCCATACAGATTGGTTACAATTATTTATTTATTCATTAAAACACAAGTTCCAGAATGGAGCTTTAACTCAAAGGAGTGTCCAAATGGAACCGACGGGTCCATTTGACGAAGATCCGTCCTTGGATCCCACATGGAGAACCAGTGGCCCAGGATCCGTTCAGGAGAACTGGAATATGAAGTATGTGAGGAAACATCTGAACTGATAAACAAAACGTTCTTCCAGTCATTTTATAGCATATCGCTTGCAGCCATGGCATAATCTTTCTATTCTGTACTTTTTTTTATTTTTTCTATTTGGTGAAGCAGGAAATTCAAATCCACTGCAAAATTGTATTGGTTATTTAGAAATGCCACAAATTGTAGTTTTTCATACCAGGATGAAAATCCCGTGTCATGACCTTGTTCAAGTTCCCATTCCAGAGACCGTCACAGTACAATGTTGCTAGGAAACGAATCCTTGTACTGTATGGCAGCACAGAGAAAACGGACCTCCAGGATAATCTTGGGCCATTTCTGTGTGTGTGTGTGTGTGTGTGTGTGTGTGTGTGTGTGTGTGGGGGCTTGAGTATGCATTGTGTTTAGTGATTTTATCTGTATAAATGTTTAATACATATTTATTTTCTTAGCTGATTGTACATTTTGTTTGTAAAAATAAATTTTACATTTCCTTTGCTTTTGAGAGGAGAGTCATCTTTATTATATCACTAATAGTTTAAAAGTCAGTTTTTAAAAAAAGGGGGCTCGGATGGCGCAGTGGTAAAGTCCCTGCCCACCACCATGGAGGTTGTGGGTTCGAAAACTAACTTGCAGCGCCAGCGAGGGAGTATTTTCACACCATTGAAAGCTGTTTTCAGCAGTTACCACATCCGCGTCTCTTCCTTGGACAACCGACAGGCCAGGACCATTAACAACGTCTGGATAATGCATAATGGTGCATGCAGGCATACACAGACAGTAATCATCGCCAGGAAAATATAGGCGTTGGAAGTGTGGTCATGCAGCCCCACCTAGCGGCGAATTGCTGAATAGCATCCTTCAGACGGCATTGCAGCCAAAAACGAGGGGTCTCGCGGGTCTTCAACAGGGGGTTCTCAGAGTTACTACAGGGGTGCCAACCAAATCTTTGATAGAATAATTTTGTTACATTAACCACTTGAACCCTATAGGATCCCTATTCTAAGAAGAGCTTTATAGCCAAAAATAGCACATCTACAAGCTTGTAGACCACGTTTTCTAAGTATTGAGGGTTAAGTGGTCTGAAAATACACATGAATATAACATACACTGATGGCAGTGCTGTCAAACAAGTCTATGAAGCTGTCTACGAAACCTATGAAAAATCTTAAAGCTGCAGGCGTTTCTTTTTTCCCCCTGACTAGCAAATCATCCAAACATTCACTTAAATACCAACCCAAAGTGTCACCCTGGAAGACAGCAGAATATCTAAGCCAAATAAAGGAATGAACATACAGTATGCCACTATGAACTCTACCTAGCAATATGGAGACCTGAGCATAAATTAAGTGGAAGCCTCTTTCTGTAAATACTCTTTTACAATTCATTTCAGTGTGGTACCGTTTAAGCCTTCAAAGAAATATTATAGCCAACATACTGTAGTACAATAAACAAATGTGTGAAAATTGAACATTAATTTAGCCAAAGGTGGTGTGGGCTATCACATTGATGATCAACAGAATTTGATCAAGTTCTTCTGCATTGGGGCATTGGTGGCTCGCCTGGACCGGTAGTACGCGTATCATAATGCTCGGCCTTGCACAGGCAGCCTGGGCTCAGGTCCGGCCTGATTGTCCTTGCATCATGTCCTACTCCTTTCCCATATCGTCTCCTTGTTTCCTGTCTCGCTCTCGCTGTAGCTACCTGAATAAGTAAAACAATGAAAATGCCAAAAATAAATCTTATAAAAAGAAAATGTTCTCCTGCATTGAACATGAATGGCACTCAATTCTTTGTGCAGCCCATGGGGTGTGGGTGATCACAATCATGTTCTTTCCTTGGCAGAAGCCGATCAAGGGGTTCTGCATTAAATAAGGGTGGCATCAAAAAGAAGAAAACAAATCTGTAAGCTACATTTGCATTTTATGTTTTTTGAATTTGCAGTTATGTAACTAGGCTGAAAGATGGCTGTCTATCATACAAACTTATTGGATATAATATGAAAATACTGTATGTCTAGTAGCTTTATATCCAGCTTTTGTGCAGTTTTGGTACTGCCCTTGGCCACAAGGTGGGGCAAATGACTAATTTGTATGTACGAGAGAGAGATACAAGAGATTCCACTTTAAATGTCAGTGATACAGGTTTTTGATATGGAGCATTAAAAAGTGAGTTGCGAGCCTTCCTTTCCTAAATTAATTCACTGTGTTTTATAGTTTGGTTTAGCACCAAGATAAGGGGATGTGATGTGAGTTTAATTGATCTTCTTGAGTGGTGTTTGTCAAAGATCTGCCATGACAGTTCATATTGCAGGTGAAATAAAAATATAATAAATATAATGTTTTTTTACTGTGGTCCATATAAATATATGATTAGATTTGATATTATTAGATTTCCTTCAGCATGTCTCAGCGGTCCCCAGAACATTTTAAACACAAGCCCTAGGCTATGTTCGCTAATCGCTATACATTTAGAAATGTAAAAAAAATAGAACAACTTGTAGATCTGCTATTTTCACTATTTTTGATTATGTTCACCTATGACAACTGACACCAGGTTTAAAGTGGTTGATATCACTATTATTTCACTGACTAGAAATGAGCCAAATGAGAGAATGTACAGTATAAGAGAATTACATAGACAATTGTAGAATTCTGTACTAAATCTAATCTAACATAAAAAATCTTCTCTTATGGGGAACAAAACATGCACAAAATAATCCCTGGCACAAGGTCTTTTCAAATTCGGGTCTGGGGCCTAATACGTATTTATATAGGGGTCCTTGACATGAAAATGTTTTGAGAACCACTGACCTTAGGAACTGTCTGTTGTCTGTTGCACAAGGAAGTGTCTGTTGAACAAGGCTGATTATGTTGAACGTTGGAGTGACCTCGGACAACATAAGGTCAATGGAGTGCACTTTTAGGTTCAATGGTGGGTCATTCTGGCAGACGGGAGAAAAATGCCCCACTGAATTCTTAGCAGACCTCACAACTGTGTGTGTGTGTGTGTGTGTGTGTGTGTGTGTGTGTGTGTGTGTTGTGTGTCAGAACAAAATCCAAACTCCGAGAGTGCACAAATGTAACCTAATGGACCCTTACGGGTCCATTAGGTTACATTTGTACACTCTCAGGGTTAAATGAACACTGAGGATTTGGCTGTGTTCTCCTATGTAAACTCCCCAGTGAGGAGAGGAGAGGGGTGGTAGGGTTGGTTCTTCCTGGTTCAAGCAGCAGACCCAGTCAGGGTAATCCTAGCTCTTTCCTGTCCGTTTTTCTCCCAATCCAGGGAGCCCTGCGGACAGGGAGGAGCAGGCAGGAAACTTCTGCCAGTGTCTGAGTGTCTGTTCTTGTCCAAGCCCTGGGAATGTGGGAATGTTATCACTCAGGAACGCTGAGATTCTCCCATGTTGGAATGAACTTTCACTGCAGGAAGTGATGTTTATGAATGCTAGGCTACACCGTGCATGACCCTCTGTTGTTCGCCCAGACAGGAGGAATACTATATACCAAAGTCCAACTGTGTTTCCACAAAGTAACGTGTTTTTCATGTTTCTGCGGGTGTTTTGATTAGAGTAATCATTTGTGCCTCTAATAGGAGTGCACCATTTTCATATATTGCTAGGATTCCTATAATCTTGTTTACAAAAAGAATGAAGGCTAGGTGGAGGATGTTATTGTCTGTTATTGTGTTTCCATTTTGAATGTTAGAAGAGAAGGTGTGACCATGCCTAATGGCCTGTACTATAAAGGTGAAATCACAAAAAAGTGTATTTGCAGCAGTCATACAACACTACACACATGCACGCACACAGACACACGCACACGCACACTTCCACACACGCACGCACGCACACACACGCACACGCACACGCACACGCACACGCACACACACACACACACACCACAATAGAGTTGACTGACAGGAGTGGGTGGGGCGGTCTTTGACAAAGGTCACAGATCAGATTTGAATCAACAGCAACATGAGTTCATTCATGGCTATCGACCCCAACATTCACCAGGGAAATGGAGCGTGAAGCAAAGGTCGTCGGGATCGGGATTCAAACCCACGACGCGCTGTCAGGCTTTAGAGCCTTTATGTGGTATGCGCCTGGACGGCTAGGGCAGTGGGTGCCCCTCAACCCTCTCGCTACGGAGGATGAGAACATTTCAATGTATCTCTAAAAGGGACCATTGACAGAGGGTCCAGAGGGTCCCCAGCTATAATTAAGAACCAAATGGACACTTACGGGTCTGTAACTTATATATAAACATATTTCATAATCTTTTCAGAGAACTTTCAGTTACATTTCACACGCTTTGCTATAGGACTCCTTGAATACAGTACTGTATGGCTCAGTTCCTCAGCGGTTCCTCAGCAGGGAACTGCTTAACTGCTTTCATAATATACATCTAAAAAATCATCTCACCACTGAAACCGATGAATTGCGTTTCAGTGGTGGATTGTCTCAGGCAGGTCCTGGAGACAGGGTGGTTCAATAGCAGGCGGAACACATATATGAACTTTGACAGTGACAGAGTAGTGGTGTATGCTTCTGTGAATACTTGTCAAAATGCCTTTCTACCTAAGTGGCAGAATACAATATCAAGTTGAAAGGGGATAATTGGGTTAATTTGCTTGGAACCACTGGAAAGGAGGAAGACAAGCAGTCTGCAGAAGCATAGGGCAATTGGGGCATGTTTATAAAAGCTGGTGTCGCGCAACGCAAGCATATCCTCATTTATATTTACCTCATTCTAGTCGGACAATCACACGCCGTTGTACACACACACACACGCACGCACGCACGCACGCACGCACGCACGCACGCACGCACGCACGCACGCACGCACGCACGCACGCACGCACGCACGCACACACACACACACACACACACAAACACACACTGTACATGCACATGCACATGCACATGCACATGCACATGCACATGCACATGCACATGCACATGCACATGCACATGCACATGCACATGCACACAAACAAAGTGTTCTGAGTTGTCAAGTTCAGAAGCTTTGGAAGGGGGATAAAATGTAGAATTACGGTATCCGCTCAAACATTCTCAATTGGTTTACATCTATGGCTAGTTGGCTACAACTGGTTCCCAATGCCAACAGGCTCTCTTCCCCAGCGTTGCAAACACATGAATAGTTAACTTGTTACTGCAGTGTGGAGAGAAAGAAGAAAGAAAGAAAGAGACCCCAGACCAAAGGCTGAAAATGATTTTCAGTGTGGCCAAATAAATTGTAGATCAGAGGCTTCAAGTTTTCTCCCTGTCTCATCCTTTGAGCCATGCAAACACAGCGGAACATACATGATGTCTCCAGACCCATATTGGTCACATACATGTTTAGTTATGAAGAAATGTCAATTGGTTAACACTTCTGGCTCATCTACTTAGTGGGTGCATATCACATACTGTAATTGCAATGTCTTGTTCTCAAATCTGGCTATGGCCAGCTGTATTTGATTTTGTCTGTTTCTCTCACAGAAATGCAGTAGTCATGAAATCATAGGACCACAATGGAAACAAGTCTCCAGGACTTTTTTGTTCTACCCTTTTAGCCTTAATGTCTTACTGTACCATGTGCTGTTTACATGTCTGACTAATAAAGTATTCAATCAATAAAAGAAAAGAGCTGCATTGCAAGTACACTGAAGACTAATCAGTAGCTAGTTTACATTCAGGTAAAACTGTGGTCAAAGTCCTCATGGAGGAGGGCTTTGCAAATATACCTCCCTCAGTGTATGTTCTACTTTTGATATTCAAAGATGGCAACTTGTTTGTCCCCAGCAAACCTACAGTACCTGTCAGACAATGCAGCTGGCTGATACCCAGCCATACTAAACCGCACCCTGTTGAGGTTTTCCTGGTATGGTTCCCAACTGCCTAATGATGCAATGAGTTTCAGTGCAACTTGCATGGTAGTCAAAAAGTTCCCCCTGGAACTTCTAAAGTCAGCACCTCACAAGCCAAAAGGCACAGGGCTGTGGACGTAACCAACTGTTTTACACTTGTTGTGGTAAAAGCTGACACACCGTTAGTCACTTGTAGAGAATAGGAAAAAAACGTATCCCCAGTACCAGATGGCTAAAAATATATTGGAGGCTGGAGAGCAATTACACTGAATTCCATATAGGTTATAATTTCTGCACACTAAAACCTTGAGTGTTAATTTGACATTGAAGGTGTCACACACATTGAGCACACAGGTTCAATAAGATGAACAAACATTAATACAAAATCTCTGGGTCAGAATCACCGATCATTTATGCAAAAACCAACCAACCAAACAAACAAATAATAAAAAAATCTCCCTAACATTCTCACAAATCTGCAGATACACAACTGTGTAAAGACCTGTGTAAATCGGAGGTGTGACAATGAGGTGAAACACAACACAGATCATAGCCCACACTGTGAGTGT
>NC_137618.1:17729045-17779045 GCF_963280865.1 Gymnoscopelus braueri | reverse complement strand
TCACACTGTAAATATCCTGAGTGTTCATTTAAAGACAGATAGAATGCGTGACGTTTTCATGCCCGGCTGCCCGGGATTTGAACCCGAGACTCCGGTGTGGGAGACTAAACTTCTACGGCTGCTCAAGAGGGAATCCCTACTCCATAGGGGACATACATTGTATTGTGCTTATGAGCTTCAGGCAGTAATACTTGTCAATTAGTGTCCTACCTGACACCAGGGTATAAATATCTCAATGAAGAGTTTTTAGAACGAGCGACCCCCCCCCGTCCGCGAACAGCGTTTTACCATCACTGCGCAGTAGCCTCGCCCAGGGGCTTCTTTCGCTCTACTTAGAAGAGTTAGATAAAGTAAAGTAAAGTATTGTTTTGGACCGGGACAGAGGGGCGCAGTCTCAAGCGAACTTGAGCCACGAGAAGCACCACCGAGCGCGCTAAAGCGTGCGAGTTGCCGTGCTGAACGTTGCGAAGTTCGCTTGAGCCTACTCAGCCCCGTCCAAGTTATGTAACGATAGGCACAGAATCGTAAATTATCGCGCCCCCTAGGCAATGCCAGCGGTCCCGTCCATTGGGTTCAATGGACAGGTGGCGCCATCTTGAGAGGTTTTCAGCTATACTTTCAATGGTGTGACGTCACGTTCTCTTTCTATTCATTCATTCATTCATTATGAATAATTATATTGGATTAACATACACTACCATACAGAGATTTGTTAAAAGAACGTTTTTTTTGTTTTTTTGTTTTTTGAATTGCAGCTTTGACTGAGGGCACAATTGAACCAGATAGACCTGCAAGGGTCCATTTGGTTCCATTTGTAGGCTACACCCTCAGAGGTAACACTCATGCTTTTGTGTGCACTCTTTCAAGTGAATGCAGACACAGCCAGACACAGAGAGAGGGAGGATGCATTAATAAGTTTAATTAATTGTCAGTGTGTCCATATATTGCACATGCATGTGTGTTGGTTTAACCATATGCTGCTGACAAGGCTGTGGAACATGCAATAACTTGAATAGACCTTGAATACTTGCAGAACATCTGAGAGATTTATTTAGGTGGATGGTTTGAGGCCCGAATAACATTTATAGTACAAAAAAAAAAAAACTTGAACAGTTTGACATTTTTATTACAACTAAAACACAGATCACATTATTTGTACAGATTTACTGTGAACACATGCACCATCATGATGGTAGATTTTGGTTCAGCAGGTCAGCTTTGTGCTACAGGCTCGAGTATAATTAACTATAGAACAAGAAGAATGAGAATGTGTGTGCGCGCACGTGCACACACATTCTCGTGCGCGCGCGCGTGTGTGTGTGTGTGTGTGTGTGTGTGTGTGTGTGTGTGTGTGTGTGTGTGTGTGTGTGTGTGTGTGTGTGTGTGTGTGTGTGTGTGTGTGTGTGTGTGTGTGTGTGTGTGTGTGTGTGTGTGTGTGTGTGTGTGTGTGTGTGTATAATTGTGTTATGTGGGGGGAAAAGAAAGATTCTGTGTGTGAGCGCCTTCACTCACAGACAGGTCCCTGCTCAATTATGTACTGCCTACTGTGTGTGTGTGTGTGTGTGTGTGTGTGTGTGTGTGTGTGTGTGTGTGTGTGTGTGTGTGTGTGTGTGTGTGTGTGTGTGTGTGTGTGTGTGTGTGTGTGTGTGTGTGTGTGTGTGTGTGTGTGTGTGTGTGTGTGTGTGTGTGTGTGTGTGTGTGTGTGTGTGAAGGGTGTGTCTGGGAAAGCAGCTGAAGGATAATAAAAGAGGGCTCAGACACTGTCTGTTGACTGGATGTGTTTCCACGTCAATTCATAAAATCAAGTGACATCCTTTTGCAATGCATTCACTATCAACCGCTGTGTTAAACCTGTTGGTCCTGCAGCTTGGTTTGAATTTCTGTGCAGTACACATGCTGTACAAATGTAACCAAATGGTCCCATTTGGTTACAGTTGTACACTCAGAGCTGCAGGTGTTGTGGTCATTGTATTTCACATGGCACTCAAACACACTCTTTTGAACTCAAGTTCAAGTTCAGGCTATTCAAATATTACACTTTTCATTCTTTATCAGTCTTGAGGTGCATGCACAGTAAAAATCTTCAGTATTCATTTAACTCTTAGTGTAAACGTGGACCCACAAGGGCCAATTTGCGTCCATTGTTAGTGTTTTTATACTCCTGAGTTAAATGAACACTTACGATTTTACAGAGTGGTTGTCATAACATTTGCCCAAATTTGAGTTTGGGATAGTATGGGTGCTTACTTCAAGTGTGTGTGTGTGTGTGTGTGTGTGTGTGTGTGTGTGTGTGTGTGTGTGTGTGTGTGTGTGTGTGTGTGTGTGTGTGTGTGTGTGTGTGTGTGTGTGTGTGTGTGTGTGTGTGTGTGTGTGTGTGTGTGTGTGTGTGTGTGTGTGTGTGTGTGTGTGTGTGTGTGTGTGTGTGTGTGTGTGTGTGTGTGTGTGTGTGTTCATCCACATGTGCATGTGTGTGTCCTTGGGCAGTGAAAGGCTGGTCAGTGTTGACACAGCTATGACCATTAAGGTTTCTTATCTGGTTTCCCAGCTACTGAGATGCCACACAGTAAAAATGCTCAGTGTTAATTTAACGGGTACAACGGGTACAAATGGAACCAAAAGGACCCGTTACGGGTCCATTTGGTTCCATTTATACCCGCTCCGAGTTAAATGAACACTGGGAATTTTACTGTGTGTTGTTCAATAGCAACGGGTGCCAACAACACTCTACTACTGTACACAACATGGCCCTGGCTCAAACATACAGGACATGCGGTGCCTTGCATTGATGTGATTGAACATTTGATTAATGCCGACGATGACTGTGTGGATGAGTGGGGTTGGTTTCACAGCGTTATCAAATGCCAGCTGTCTTTCTAGTCTTTGTTTGACTAATCGTTCCATGTGGCAAAACACGGTTGACGGAACGTTGAACCATTGATACTACAGCTAAGTGTACAGGCTAACCTGTGGAACATACTGTATACATGTGAGACATTCTTAAAATGTCTTGGAAAACTGTTTTATTGTATGTAAATAGACTCCAATATCTTAAAATGTTTGTCTTTCTCGACTAAGTTTCCATTGGCGCTGGTTGTAGGATTCGACTATCTAATAACTTGCAATGTGTAGAAAGTGGCAACAATGCCGTAACAATGTTTACGTATGGGGTTTCAGTTAAAAGTGCTGCATTGGCTAATTGAAGTGGGACAAAGTGTTTGTTTTTCTCAAATCTCTGAGCCGTAGTATGAGAGAAGCCTTTGTAGATGGATGTCACAACGGCTACGGTGACTTCAGCAGTGTGTGTTTTCTGTGTGTGTGTGTGCGTGCAGACGTGCAGGTTAGGCTTTGGTGGTTATGCTGATGAGTTGGGTCAGGTGTATGTGGTTACAGAGTTAGTAAATGAGACTTGGCACGCCCCAAGGGGAGCTAGGAATATAAAGGAACTAAGTTCAGGCTCTGGTTCCTCGCCTCCCTGTCCTTTTCGCTCCCGCCAACTCTTTCTCTGTGACTATCACTCCCCCTTTCCCCCACCTCCTCTCTTTCCTCTTATGCCTTGTCTTTTTCCATTTCACTTGTTTACTTTCCATTGTTTCCAAAAAATTGGAAAATGACACACTTATTACCATGCCTTTTCATTTTGCCTCCAGTTGGATGTTTTTAGGCAGTTCTTTCGTTGTTTTCTGTGTTTTCAGAAACAGACTTATCAAGCTGTATTCTATTCACTGCTTCATCCATACAGAGACCACTTCCTCATTAGTTGTTTTGCTTTTAGATTTACCATCTGTTTACATTCTCCATTAAAATGTTACAAAACTTAGTGGAATAATTGAGTCAAATTGACTAGCTCAAGTGCAGGCGCAACTTGATTTACATAATAATAAATAATGAATAAATGGAATCCAGTAGCTTCCTTGAAATCCAAACAAACTACAGTTTGCTTTCTTTGGAAACTGTTTGGCAGTAGTGTTAAGTATAGCGGGAGTTATAGTCAGTGGGCTAAACATCCCTGTCCATTCGTATGGTCCTTTAACCGCTGGAAACACTAGCTAGTGTTAGTGATGCATGGGTCGACCCACAACTCCTGTCCCATGAGGTGACCTGCGGCTCAGGCGGGTTCGGGTAAGATTCAGATGCAATTATTGTGTCAAAAAATTAATGGGTCGGGTTCGGGTTGGGTTCAGGCCATTGATTAACACATATTATTTCAGGTCTTGGGTCCAGTAGGTCGGATGGGTTGGGTTTAAAAAAACCTTGACTCCCACTCCACTATTCTGGGGCAAACATTTAGTGAAAACAAGGTATAACTTGTGAGTTTGTAGATCGGCTATTTCCCGGTGAAGATATTTAGTGTAGAACGAAACGAAGGCCCAAAGCCCTGGGGGACCCCGGTCAACTAAATCCCACCTAGGGTTTAAGTTGTTAAAATGTGACCCACCCCCCTTCTCAGGCCGCCAGGTCCTGAAGCTATGATGATGCCATGAAACCTCACATGACTCCCTGATAAAGCATTATCTACTGTGAACCCAGGAGAAAAGCCCCCGCAGTCACTCTCTGTTCTTTTTGTTTGATCTACTTGTACTGTAAACCCCCTCCCCCCAACTGATAGAGTCCTAAGCATTGATAGGGAACACTCTGTACCCTGTACGGGCCACCTGATGTGGAAACACAGAGGGATAGTGGGTGCGTCTCAACACTTGGCCCCGGCAGGGCACTGCCACCTCCAGCTTTTGCCCACGCTCTGTCAGAAATGACAGGGACCCATGCCGCTCCACTGCGCTTGTCCTTAACGAGGTCTAACGAGCACTAACGAGCGATGAGAATACGTGCACAGCCCTTAATTGCAGCAGTTTTGGACCCTGTTTGTTTGTGTTTGTGCACCAGTGCTTTTCCTGTCTCCAGAGAACCCCCCGCTTTCTAGCCTCTTTTCTATAACACACACACGCACGCACGCACACATGAACGCATGCATGCATGCATACACACCACACACAGATTTACCAGCCATTTAAGATTCCAGCAGTATGTGCACGATGGAAACATTTGTATGACTCATGAGGTTGGTGTTTGGCAAGGTGATAGGTTCTGCATTGGAAAAAAGCAGTTAATAATCTCTGGTATGAGAGAGAAAGAATGCAAATATTTATGTTTAAATAGTTTCATCTGCTATTATTTTCAGCAGACCGATTAATAGCGCTCTTTGATTTTAAATAAGGCCACAATCTGATATAGCCTAATGTATCGTTTCCATGCATCTCTGCGTCATTAGTAATATCACTATGGCATGTACAGTAACTTGAAATATTTCCACGAGTGCTTGTTTGGAATTAACTATCCTGCCATAGTCAGAAGTCATTTGTTTTGCAGAAGATCCTCTCTGCTCGTTTCACAATGGCATTCCGTCCCTCCAACCCAGGATGACAACAGCAACAAACAAATCAATTTGAACACTGTGAGAATGCGGTTTCTTTTCTCACTATCCCAGTGTGTTGCTCTGATGACAAGAGGTGGATGTGGGGCTGTTGAGAACTGAGATGGTTAGAAAGCACACTTAGAAAAGAAAATGCTGATCCCATCTCAGATTCATTCCATTTGGCTTAATGAACCACATCGTCTGATAAATTACAGGTGGCATCTGGTGCACCTTAACTATGGAAGTTTTACAATGTTCACACTTTGTGTATGTTGGCGGCCCTAAAAGTGACATGCAACTGGTCGCAACTGACCCCCTGAAGCAGTGTGCTTCAGACCACTGAAGCACATATTGCTGTAAATTACTGATAACATTTTAATCACGGGCGATAGGCTCATGAGTCTTCAATCCCTTATGTAATTTATAAATATTTTTGCCTAAAAATCTTGCATAGTGCAGCTTTAGCTTGCGCCAAATATACTTGGAAATCAGTTGTAGGAGGGTGAACTGGTATTTAGGCAGGCTGCCCAAATAAAATAATGATATGGGAAACCCAGGGATGGAAAGTGGATGTTCTGCGATACTAGTTGTTTTCATGGAGGAGTCGTGGTGGAGTAGGGAGTCACCCTCTGTCTCACAGATGGGAAGCGCAGTCATATCGCATCGTACGGGAAGAAAAACATGCTTCCACGCTAACCCCAAACACAGGGACTGCATCTTAAAACAATGAGGATTTGGTTGTTATTGTACCATGTTGAAGGTCACTTTGTAGGACCTTTGAGGGAATTGGAGTTGTGTTGGAAAATGCATGATAACTCGGGACAGCGACGGACACACAGCTTTTCATGCATTATTGGTACATCGCGGCATGGTATTTATGCATTTAGGAGGCACTCAGTATAGTGGGTGTTTACAGAACATTTGAGTGACTGGCTCTTGTCTCTTATTTGCTTTACCTCTAGTTCTCAGAAGGCCTTTGTATCTCAACTCTTAACCAAAGGTTGTGACAGTAGTCACTTGAATATCAGCTGTCAGCAGCTGGGACTGAAGTGTATTTATCTAAACCATTAATGCCGGATGAAGAGCTGTACTGATACAGTAGCTAACCTATGTCGCTCATCTTTAGCTCCTCAAGAAAGCAGCCTCAGCAGTATTGAATTGAACATGACTAAGATCTGAAAATGTACGTCCTACCTAATCCAATATCCAGTCTTACTGCATGCAGCCAGGTGCATCAACTGGACACATTCTATTCATTGGTGAGTTTGGTAGACTTGGCCCAAACCCCAGACTTAATGAAAATATATACAGTATACTATAGTATACTTTGTTTTCATTTTCACTACCATTCGGTGCCAATATTCATCAGTTGATTTGTGGCGTTTCATTATTTTCATTGTTCTCCTTAGACCTCGTCATCTCCGTAGATTACGAGAGTTGATTAATTACCTTTTCCAGCTGTGAATAGCCGGGTGAACATACTACACACCTAAAACGCTGTTTGAATTATAAATCATTTATATGGTCTGGAATTGGGATGCCGCTCTTGTTTATGAGCAGACCACCGGGTTTTGTTGGACCGCCCAACTCACAGTGCGTCTATCCAATCAGCTGCAGTGTTTCCATTGTAGGTTACATCACAAATTCCATCTTATCGCCTGTCAGTACCGCTCTTCAACCAGACAGTTTAGGGTGTTCCCCCCCCCCCCCCCCCACACACACACACACACACACACACACACACACTTACACACACAAATCATTAAGCACTTTCAATCTGTCGTGCTTGTTTTCGAAAAATTTCAACATTTAAAAAAAACAAAACAAATGAATCACAGAAATAATCAATAATTGGAGAAAATAGCAGATCTAGAGAGCTCACAACACAATGTGTTTCTGTGCGACGCATTGTGAGCTTGTAGATTGGCTATTTTTGCTATTTGTTGTACAATGCAATAGGGCAGGGGTCTTCAACGTTTCAGGCCAAGGACCCCTTTGCTGAAAATAGCCAATCTACAAGCTGCGAGTCGTTGCGAGTTTGTAGATCTGCTATTTTTGGCTAATGTTACCCTCAGAATAGGGATGCTAGGGTTCAAGTGGTTAATGTAAAAAATAATCTTATAACACAAAGATTTGGCGGCCCCCCTGTTGTAACTCTGAGGACCCCCTAGGGGTCCGGCCCCCCTGCAATAGGGCTTTTAAGCATCTAATTTTTCCGTTTATTTTTACTTTTGAAATAGATTTTTTTTTTCAAATGTCCTTTTTATAATGTGTTTATTTTGCTCTGTGTTTTGATGTCTTAATGATTAATGTTTTATTTAAAGCACTTTGAATTGTTTTGGAAAAGTGTTATACAAATAAACTTGCCTTGCCAAATTAAATAGATACATTGCTTCCTTTAACTTAGACATCAAAACATAACTACATAAATCCATTTTAATTCAGCAGTCACAGTTGTTGTAATACAGTACATTCTTGCTTTCCACAGATATATTCAGGGCTGCTCTTGGCAGAGTGCAGTCGTTAGTTAGTTGTAACAAACCTTTTTGAGTGTACATTGCGTGAGTGTACCATATAGACGCATCCATTATATATCATCATATCTATTTCTCCCACACACAGGTTGGAGCAGGCCGCTGGCTGTAGGCTACAGCTAGGATCGTGTGTGTGTGTGTGTGTGTGTGAGTGTGTGTGTGTGCGTGTGCGTGTGCGTGTGCACACAGCAGGTGTTGTGTTCCATTGGGGCTGGGCTCACTGACTTAGCTCAAGGCGCGGTGATATATATCGCTTTTATGCGAGCTTTTTTTGCTATTTGTACTCTCGGGGGTTAGAACTGATGATTTTACTGTTTAGTACCCAAAGCTGGCGAATTGCTGTCGATGAGCAGAAATCATTATTATCATTATTTCCCACTCAGAGTTTTGAAATGCAGTTTGAGGATTTGAACTGGCCACCTTCTAGTCACGAAGCCAGTTATCTAATATCCATATCAAAATAATGACAAATATGTTTTGGTTATTTTCCCATTAACTTTGTATTACAGACATACCCTGAAAGTCTGTGGCAGGTAAAACGCTCTCTCTGGTAGTAAAATGGCTGCAGTGCCCAGGGGGGATGCTTGTTGGAGCCCGACCAGATTTGTTTACAACATGGCTTCTTGTTTTGTTATTGTCGTTTTGCCTTTGGGTCCCAGTACTTAGATGAGCCTCACACTTTTCCAAGCCAGAGAGAATGAATGGGTGTGTGAGAGAGAGAGAGAGAGAGAGAGAGAGAGAAGAGAGAGAGAGAGAGAGAGAGAGAGAGAGAAGAGAGAGAGAGAGAGAGAGAGAGAGAGAGAGAGAGAGAGAGAGAGAGAGAGAGAGGTACAATGAAGGCATGGCTCAATATGAAATCAAATTAGTTTGCATTGAATGAAGAGAAGACATTAGGGACGAAGGGAATTAAAAAAAAATTAGACACCTAAATGCATGAGCCACGGTTTACCCAGAATTTAGATGGGAGAATGGCAGTAGTTTTTTAAAGTCTGTGTGATGCGTCACCAGTACATGGACAATGTCTGTCTGTTGCTCATGGGATTTCCTGCTTGGCGATACTATGTTGACGGACATAGCATCATGTGTTGATCACTACTCTCCTAGTGATGAATACACAGAGATATGCTTGAAAACAGGGGTGTATTCCTTTAAGGACCTATAGAATTTAGGTTGTGGAAGCCTCTGGTATTATGCAGATTATTTCCAACTCCTGTGTGATTTCTTTTAGGTCAAAACAAGATCTGAATAGGCAAACAAAGATTTGGTACAGGTGATATAGATTTGTTGCATGTCTTGTTGTGTTATGTTTTTGTTGTGAGTGTGTCTGGACCCTAGGAAGAGTGGCAGTTAAGTTAACAAGGATACAATTAAAGAATAAAGAATGAACGAGAAAAAAAAGAGAAGCGGGACAAATTGAAAACTATTTAAAAGGCAAAAGATATGAGGAGACAGAGTGATTGAGAGACATTTATGTGACTGTGTATGTGTTAGTTTTAGTACGCTCTCTTTTCCTGTCAACCACATTCAGGTTTGACAAGTCTGTCTTTGGCTGTCGAACGGTGTCTGTGGCCAAATCGGTTCGGCTGCCAGTGGCTTCCACAGATTCCTGCTGTAGAACGATGGGTTTAATGGGCTTGCTGTGGTTTTGCTGGGTCATTCCAACCTTTTCCATACCGGCCCAAAATGCTAGCTCAGAGCTGTTGTTAAGAGAATCGTTTTAGGCCTGGACAAACATCCACCATGGAAAGTCAACATGGAGGTGATTTGGGCAAGTTACACGTGGAACCAAATTGTCCCTAAGGGTCCATTTGGTTCCACATGTACACTCTGAGTTACAGACCTGTAAGGGTCCATTTGGTTCCTATCAATCACAATAGGGACCCCACCCCCTGGAGTTGAATTAACGCTATGGTTTTACTGTGTATTGTGTTTGTGTTTGCAAGGTGGTGTTTTATTTTTATGATCAAATCCTTTCAAAGCTGCTTAGCATGCAAATGATCCTATTGTTTGAGAGTAACAACAGGGACTGAGCAAGCCTCCATGAGGTACCGGTAATCAATCATAACACAGAGGCTTTGTGAGGCTTCTCACTTATTGCTCATTGTGTTTTAATGGTAAATACATTTTTGTATCTACTGTACAGTATACAACACAGAATTCAAATATTGTTAGAGAGTTACTGGTTGGCTTTGCATACCTTTTCAATTAGTTGAACTTCAATCGCATGTATATTTCCTGTCATAGAGGAGTATGCATGCTGTACATAAGCAACAGTTGTCCACCTTGGATTGGTAATTTAGAAATGGAATTGCAACTATTCAATGAAGCCGTATCGGCACAATTCTACGTGTGCCCTGCCAAAATGCATAAAGCTGTCAGCTTCCAAGATGAATGTCATTCAGTCCTCCCAGCCTATCCCACAATCCCGACCTGTCTGAGCTGTCTACAGTATACGGTGCATGTTGACGTTGATATGTGGACATTTTGCACTGTGAGACTCTGCTGAAATAGGTGAAATCAACTCGAGACTTTTCTGGACCACTTCTCTACTTTTCACTCTCTCTCTCACTCTCTCTCTCTCTCTCTTCCCTGTCTCTCTGAATGTGTCACACTCACTGTGTTTTTAATCTTGTCTTCTGTCACTCTTTCTTCACACGCGCCAGTCACACACACACACACACACACACACACACACACACACACACACACACACACACACACACACACACACACACACACACACACACACACACACACACACACACACACACACACACACACACACACACACACATTACATTACATTACATTACATTACATTACATTACATTACATTACAGATACAGGTGGTAACTTATCTTGGGACCACTGTATCTAATTGGCAGTGTAGAGACTTGCTAGTCTCCTGCCAAAGAAAGTCAAGGTCCTGTTACTCACCACAGAAATAGAGAAAACAACTGTCCTCCCTTTATGGCATCTGTCCACCTCCCTCTTCCTTTGTTCCACCTTGACCTCTCAAACCCGACCGTTCACACCGAACCCTTTTGCCAAGGCCTAAAAGGTCCGTGGAAGGGAAAAGAGAAAACAATAGCCATTTTGTATAACTCGCTGTATTTAATGTGATAAGCTGCTCAGTTCTGAACCCAAAATGTGACCTTCTGCAGTGAGGTAACATGGGGACAATTGAAAGTAGCGTTGATGCAACAATGGTACTGATATAGCCTACACAGTACACATGTCTTGTGAATAGGGATGCACATTTTTAAACTTTATCATTAAAGGTGCAGTAAGTGATTTAAAAAAATAACAAAATAAGTGTTAAATAGCTCTATTCTGATAATAATCATTTCTATAGAGCGTTTGTTCAGTAGCAGTGGTCTCCCTGTCTCTCCAGCTCTTTAGTAAACAGAAAATACTTTTCCAGGTCAGGATACCAATTGTAAGTAAGCTGAATTATAATATTAAAATAATGACGATTAAATCATATTAAACGGTTAATCATTAAAGCTTCACTATGTAACTTTCCCGTTCTACTCCGGATTTGAAACCGGGTCTCCAGTTAATAGAGCCTGCCTGCTTGCTCAGGGGAGAAATAGAATTTTCAGGTGAACATTTTGTCAAACCAGAAACAGGATTGTGTCAAAGGTCGTGTTTAACCTCAAGAATCTATCAAGAAGGTTTTGTCATTGACTAACTTGTACAAATATAGGCAGCAAAATGTTGTTAACATATTATATTATAATATAATATACAGTATGTTATTAGCAACAAAACAAAAAATAATGCGATGAAAAATCTTGGTCTTGGACAGGTACAATAGCGTATCAATTAGCAGCATTTTCCATCAATGTGTGGGTAATTGCAGATACATTTCTAATCAAAGCAGCAATGTTCAATCAAATGTGCAAAGAAGTCAAGCATAGTATATACATTAGGGGTGTAACGATACGTTTTAACAACGATTCGATACGTATCACGATACTTGGTTGTCGATACGATACATGAACGATACAGGTTAATTTAGAACGATACGATACGTTTCGATTCAGCGATTTAGTCGATACGATACATGAACGATACAGGACAGGTTAATTTAGAACGATACGATTCGATTCAATGATTTAAAATCGATATAGTAACTATTTATTTACCCAAAAATTCTGTGTGAAAAATAAATACCTGGATACTGGATATAAACCCCTCTTTCTCTTTTCTTCTTCTTAAAAGTACTTAGTATTGATATAATTGATTATTTGCATTGCAGAACGATTCGATACGATTATTTGCATTGCAAAACGATTCGATACGATTCAAAGTCAAACGATACGATATTTAGCTGTTTGCATATCGATATAGTAGATCGTTGAAAATTCAAAACGATGCATCGATGCAGTTACTGTATCGTTACGGGCCTAATATACATAGAATAAGCAGCAGTGTTCAATCAAATGTGCAGGATGACGTCAGGCGTACATAGAATAATAGACTATCAGTTCCTACACTTATTTTTTATCCTATGCTCTTGTTTGTTGTCCATGTCCTCATTTAGTGCTCCTAAATCTATAGGATCCCTTTTTCTTTTTTTTATACAACATTCTTGTCTAACAGGAACTGTCATAGCTTCTACAGTGGTGCAATCACTGTGTTGTGTTCAGAAAGTTGGCGTGATGTTGGCATTGAGATGGGCATTGTGTTTTGTTATTGCGTAATGTAAACATGCCTTGTTTGTAGTCAGCCAGGTCTGAGGGAATGACCGTGGGAATGGATTCCCTAACATGTGATCCTTTTGCCTGATATTGGTCATGACATAAACTTACGTTTGGTCAATTGTATTTGACTTTGATATTAGCAGTTTGTGACAGAAAACAATATTCAATATTCATATGTATTAACATCAAAGCATTGCAACGGTGAGTTGAGAAATTCAAGTATTCTAGAGTTGATTGTCACAAATATATGACCAGTTATGGTCATGTTTGGTGTGTGTGTGTGTGTGTGTGTGTGTGTGTGTGTGTCGTGTGAGAGATTCAGAGAGAGACACACACAGGTTTGCGTGCATATCCACGTGTGCATCCATGCATCCTTGTGGAAATGCATGTGAGTGCACTCAGTCCAAAGTACGTATCCCCCTGCTTACATAATGAGGTCCATGCATTAACGCTTTCCCATGACGCACCCCTATCAGCCGGAGGGAAGAGGAATCTCATTTCCTTTAACTTTACTTCCTTCCCCGGGCCATAGACGTTGTCCATGGTTTGCGTGTGTGTGTGTGTACGCGCACATGTGTGTACATGCACACTATCTGTGGGCGGACCCATTGTCCTCATAAGGATAGGTAGACTATTGTGGTAATTGAGGACATTTTTCTGGTCCTGGCTTTTCACAGGGCTGTTTTAAGATTAGGGGTTAGGGTTAAAATTAGTGTTTAGTTTAAGGTTAGGGTAAAGGTTAAATTTTTGCACATAGTGGTGTGAGTTTAGCAGCTGGCAGTTGAATGAATGTATGGATAGAGGACTCTGGCAGACTGTAGTCAATGCTCCATGAAAAGGAGCGATAGGCAGAGGCATAAAAAGTTGAATGAATGTAGAAAATTGGTCTAATGTCCTCCTAAGTATAGTGTGTGTGTGTGTGTGTGTGTGTGTGTGTGTGTGTGTGTGTGTGTGTGTGTGTGTGTGTGTGTGTGTGTGTGTGTGTGTGTGTGTGTGTGTGTGTGTGTGTGTGTGTGTGTGTGTGTGTGTGTGTGTGTGTGTGTGTGTGTGTGTGTGTAGCATTTGTACTTTTACGAGCTTTCAGTGAGCTTTCAGTGATGATCAGTGAGTTGTGAGGATTGGGTGTGTGTGTTTTATGTCTGGAGTAATGGAAAATGTAAAGTGGATCTATCTGCCGTGGAGATGCATGTAAGAAGACTTACAGATATGATATGTAAGACATATAAGGTGATGATGAATGTATGGAGATAATGCAATAGCAAGGAATGAAAAGAGAACATTTCATGGAACTCACGCACCTGTCTGTACACACACGCACGCACGCACGCACGCATGCATGCACGCACGCACGCACACACGCACACAGTCACGCACACAGTAAAAGATACAGCACACAGAGAAACCGACAGAAGCAGTAAGGTATCATTACAAAAGTGTACACACACACACACACACACACACACACACACACACACACACACACACACACACACACACACACACACACACACACACACACACACACACACACACACACACATACACATACACACACATAGAGACTGCCCCACCCAGATCTCTGCATTTGAATAACAGTCAGTGTGAGTGAGAAAGTCTCCTACTATAACAAACTCCCGGGATTGACTGGGGAAGCAGAGAAACAAAGGACTTCTGTAGTTTCACTTGAGCAGAGAGGTGTCTTACATGCAAACCAACACACGACAGCACCTCTCAGGCTGTGTTTATAAACCCACTCGATCTGTCTCCACAGACTATTGAGGCCTCTCAAGATAAGTAGATATTCTTCCTTTTTTATGGAGGTTTGTTTCATTGTCCCTCCAAATTCTTCGTTTCCCCCCCCTTACTACAGGGTGTGTTGCAGGCCACCTCATCCGAACATTCGGCAAACATAGCAGATCTATAAGCTCAAAACACGTTGCAAGCTTGTAGATCTGATATTCTCTGCGAAGAGATTTGGTGTAAAGGGAGAAAATGAAGGGGCCATGGATAGAGCCCTGGGGGATCCCAGTCATCAGGTTAATGTGGTTAAAACGGAAGTTGTACTGTACATATGACCAGGCAGCAGATGCACAAACATCCACCTCTCTTCTCTTAGAACTCAGTGTTGCCTTCAATATGGTAGGTCATGTAATTTTTCTGTTTAGATTAGAAAACATTTTATTTATAACTTTTAAGGCGCGCCTGCGACTAATTCATCTATAAATCTATTTGTCGTATTTGTTGTAAACAACATCAGATGAAAGGTGACAAGAGATGTCTCTATCATGGCCCCAAAACTATGTCATGACCTGCCTGATTAAATCAGACTGGAGTAGACTGTTTCTTCTTTTGAAATATACTTGTTCAGGCTTGCCTTGTCTTGAAGGGTTTTGATATTCATTATCCCACCATGTGTGGCTGGGTGTTGTAATGCAGTCCTGTCTGATTGTATTGTTTGTTTGTTAAGCAAGATAATTTAGAAACTTGGTAGGAATGATCCGTGGGATAGAGACAGAAACAGGAGTGAGAGAGAGTGAGAGAGAGAGTGAGAGACAGAGAGAGGGGGAGAGGGAGAGGGAGAGAGAGAGAGGGGGAGAGGGGGAGAGGGGGAGACAGAACATAAAGAGAGAGGGAAGGAGGGGGATCCGCGATGTTGACAGCTTGAGAATATCGCTTGATTTATACTCGCGTTGCACACGCGTGAGAGAGGTTTCTCCTTACGTAACTGATTTATGTAATTGTACTCTTTTGTATGTGGGGTTACAGTATGTGGTTTTACTGTATGTGTGATTAAGCCACAGGGAGGTTTCTGGCCAAGACCCCTGCATTAAAGCTCTATTCCAGTGGTTCTCAAACATTTTAATTTGTATTGACCCCCATAACTCTCAGAGTGTACAGATGGAACCAAATGGACCTGTACGGGTACATTTGGTTCCATTTGCACACTCTCAGAGTTGTTACATTTGGAACCCCCTCAAGGAACCCAGAGGGTCCCTGGACCCCACTTTGAGAACCACTGTTTTATTCTATTTGGGAACTTTATTGTTCACACATGCATAGTAGACTCTATGTTAATTCATCCATTTGAAACTCTACACTAAGAGTGTACAAATGTCCATTTTGTTAGATTTTTTACACTCTTTGAGATAAATGAACACTCAGGATTTTACAGTGTACTCCATGTTTAGTGTGAGGCCCAGGGCCGTACATGTCGCAGTAAATTAACTTTGTTTTCAGCCCAATGTAATGTCCATCCAAAGTTCTCTTAGTTAATATTCATTTCTTTCTTTCTGTCTGGTTTCTGTTCCCTCCATCCCGTCTAATGTTTTTGTAAACACTGGGTAATCTCACATGGGTGAATTCATGTGTGCAACGTGGGACCGCACACGCACACGCACACGCACACGCACACATCTCCTAATGAGTCTTTGTATTGAGGACACATTCATTAACGAGAATTCCCAAAAGGGACTGAACCACAGTGTGAGGTCTACAGTCAGAACCCCCCCCCCCCCCCGAAAGAAAAGGTCGAATAGTATTTACAAAATACTTATTTGAAAGTTTGACTTCATATAAATAATCTCTCCTTTATTGTAAAGTATAGAGGGAGATAGATAGATGGGGGATGATGATGACATTGTTTTTGGTACTTGCACTGCAATCTGGTACTGCACATTTTTTTGACAGTGCTGCACCAGATTGAGCCCCCTGGGTACCCTTACAAAATACTTAACCACTTAAGCCCTATATACTTTGTCATACGACGAATTGCAATAACAGCCGACCTAAAAGCTCACAATGCACATTGGGTAGATTGTGTTTTTTCAAAAACCTTTGTGTTTTTGAAAACCTTCACCTAGAATGACATGCCCAAAATATGGACCCCAGGCTGAAAGTGGTTAAGGTTGTCTTTTTTTTTAGCTCACAAAGGTTGGCAGATAATTAGCTACGCTACATGAAACAAGTTCTGGGACATTCACTCAGACAATCACCGGAAAGTAATACAGTTCAAAGCCAATTTAGATTAACTCTTTGTGGTTGAGAAAACCCGTCACACTATCCAAAGTGGCCCCTGATAGGCTTAGCCTGTTTGGTACTCCATGCAAATACATACAAATGCAAAGAAATTAGACTTAATGTTTGACCTACACATCTCTCTCTCTCTCTCTCTCTCTCTCTCTCTCTCTCTCTCTCTCTCTCTCTCTCTCTCTCTCTCTCTCTCTCTCTCTCTCTCTCTCTCTCTCTCTCTCTCTCTCTCTCTCTCTCTCTCCCACACACACACACACACGAGCACACACTATACACGCATACAAAGATACATTTATATCCAGCAAGACCAACATGTTTCTGCCTGTCCACCAAAGTGTCAGAACCAACTGGAACTTCAACGGTTAATGACCTTTACTTCCATTGTCCATTCATGACCCACACAAAAACCCGCACATTTTCTCAGGTTGCCCGGGTGCCTCAACCACTGAATGTGCCATTAGAAAATAAATAACCTTTAAAAAGATATATAATGTGAACATATGCCAATAGATTTTGAACTGTAATCTCTGTGGGTGTGGTGTAGTGTAGTGTCCGATTTTTCCAAATAAATGACACAATAGAATCCTCAGTTTTAATTTACAACTCTGAGTTGAATTAGAACTCAAGATTTTACCTTGCAGCTGATCAAGCGAGCTAGGACTGGCTAAAACTAGAGCCATGTCCCCCCCATGTCTGTCTTTTAAGATTTAGAGCTCTTTTCCATACAAACACCCCTGTGTGTCACAAGTCACCTGAGGCAGTGGTTCTCAAAGTTGGGTCCGGGGACCCCCTGGGGTCCTTGTGGGGTTCCAGGGAGTCCCCAACAAAACGAGGAACAGTTTAAACACTATTTTAAAGTTTAAAGCCCTATTTTATTCTTTCTTATCAGCTATTTGTGGCTATTTTTGAACAATTTGTGACAATTATTTAACTTTTTGACATGCCCAAAATATGCACGCCTAGTTGAAAGTGGTTGATTTCACTGATTTTACTGGCAAAAACTTAGCCCAATGAGAGACTATGCAGATCAAAGGTTTCACTCTTTCCACTGTTATCTACCCACCTACCGACAGTTGTGGAATTCTGTACTAAAACTAATCCAACAACAAAAATCCTCTTTTACGGCGATCCCTGGCACAAAATCTTTTCAAATAGGGGTCTGTGGCCTAATCAATCAATTTGATGTCCTTGACAGGAGAATGTTTGAGAACCACTGACCTAAGGGACCCCAACACTGAGTAGTCGGACGTTATTTAAAAAAAAAGTTATAATAACTTCTCAGTAACTTAAAAATGTCTGATATAATCGTCCTCTTCTATACTCATACTATCCTGGAAGTATATTCATCCTAGCAGCGAGTTCTAAAGCTACTGCCTAATTGTGTTTCTCATTCAGATCAACTATGCACATTGTGTGAAAATACCTAATTGTAACGGCATTACCAAACATTTAGCTCTACACACAGAGCTTTGTTCGTAACCAGTGAGAACACACTGACAGATTTACTAGCAGTTACTAGGAGATACCACACATGCCTGGCTCACACCTGAGCAGTGAATCATGCCGGCATGGTTCAGATCAAGGTACCTAGGTGTCAGGTATCTGGATGTTAGTTGAAAACAACAGGGCCTGGCTTTTCCACTGTGTATGAAATGATAGGGGTGTTCGCATAGGCTGTTATGAAGGGCTGTGGTGTGAACTTCTGTGATTCCGATCTGAAAAAAAGTGTAACTAGCACTGTAGTAATACTTAATTTCCACCTCTGTAAGCTACCATGTGGGTGGAGTTACACACTTAAACACTTACGGTTCAAGTGGTTAACATGGTAAAACCCTGTTGACCGGGGTCCCCCAGTGCTCTATACTAGACCCTCTAGCACCCTCTACACAAAATCTCTTCCCCGAAAAGAGCCGAATGTTTGCCCCAGAATAGGGACGGTAGGGTTTAAATGGTTAAGTCTAACTTATAGGTCATAGTTGTAGGACAGCGTGGCTCACTGAAAATAACTGATTTTCAACAGAAAAACACAAGGTGTCAGTGAGTGATACAAGATTTTAATATGATGATTTAAATATGAATTGAAATTAGGAGTTTTTGCTTGTTTGTTTAATTACATCTCTGTCTGTTTTGAAAATTGCGCTGTAATGATTATCACTGTGATTAATGTCTTCTTGACTGTCCTTTGGTAATTTTGACAAGAAAAATAAAACACATTATTATTGAACCAAAAGAGGGAATATTTCCTGAAAAGCTTAGAACAGGTGTGCTATTTTAGATAGTGAAGACAAAGTTGACTTAGCGAGTGGAGCCAAAATGTTGAATGATTGCTCTTCTTTCCATTGGTGTTGAATGAGTAATTGACAGGGGGCGGGACTCATTGCTGGCCGTCTGGTTGGTCCAGTCTTTAAGTATGCGTTACGCATTACACAGTCCTCCAGCAACTTGTGGCATGCTGTCACTTCAAGCATTCTTTTAAAGTTCTACAGCTGCTTTTCATTCTGTGGGGTGCACTGTGAACTCATACAGTGATGCAAGCTCACTCTGACAACACATTGTCAGCTCAACATGTCAGAATCTATTACGCGTGAACTTTGACATGCATTTGCGCAACACACACAAATTGCTCCTAATTAGAAATGTGCCTGTGTTGAAAGTGATGAACCTCTAATGCCTGACAGTGAGTCCCCGGCTGGCCAGACCATTTGCTGCATGTCACTCCCATACTCTCTCTCTGTGTCTCTCTATGCTGTAGGTCTATCTATCAAAGGCTCAAAAAAGCCATAATAAGCACACCTCTCCTGTGTAAAAGCTGAAAGCTGTGTGTGTGTGTGTGTGTGTGTGTGTGTGTGTGTGTGTGTGTGTGTGTGTGTGTGTGTGTGTGTGTGTGTGTGTGTGTGTGTGTGTGTGTGTGTGCGTGCATGCGTGCGTGCATGCGTGCGTGCGTGCGTGCGTGCGTGTGTGCGTGCACATACCGATGCTCAAACGCCAAACTGACAGACTTAAACCCTCCAGATCTCCACCCATACACATTATTAGAAGGCACCCTCCTTTCTTGGTATTTACTACGTGAACCATCTCATCGCACATCAGAGGATTTAGCTCCAAGCCCGCAAAGCCATAATGTTAACCACTGGCATCCAGTCACACTTCATCATTACTGTTACTTAATCAAGCTTATTCATGTCTGTGTGGCCCTATGTGGAGGTCCTCAACTACAGTAATAACACATGGCCTGGTTGCTTTCCTGTTCATCCTAATGTCAAGGTGCAAAGCTGCTAAGCAACAATGTATTAACCACTTTCAACCTGTCATAGATGTCAAAAATTATAATAATAAAACGTCTCCAAGCTCACAGCACAAGTATGTTGTGAACTTGTAGATCACCTATTTTCACTGCATGACAACGTATAAAATAGGGCATAAGTGATTATGAGTTATGTTTAAGTTTGAACGTTCTTTTCCTTGATTTGGGCCAAAATAAGCAAATAAGCCTATGTGGTTAAAATCTAAATCTATACAAATCCAATATCTGCAGTTAGAGGAAAATCCATCATGTCTGTACTGTGTGAGTATAAATCACAGCAATGTAAAGCTGAATGGCCCTCAACGGCCTGGCTCCTCCATACAAATTAGAGTCATCAGTTAGATCAGATTTCTATTGTAGTCTTTATTTGGTGTTGGTTAGGTTAGTTAGAGGTTTAAAAGCAAGGATAGGTTAAGTTTTGTTTATTTGTTTATTGTTTGTGCTATTTTCTATTTGATGTTTAAAATCATGTTTAAACCATATTTAAAATCAATCCATTAAATCATGCAAATCTCAAAAGAAATCTCAATAAAAAACAGACTTCACTTTTCAACCCGTATGTGACAATCCTTTAATCCCTGCGTAGACTATAGGATTATAACAATTGCCTTTTACTGTTAAATTATTTCTCTCATTTTCTGTATAGCACTTTGGTCGATCAGGGTCATTTTTAAATATGCTCTATAAATAAAGGTTGAGTTGAGTATGGCTCCTAACCTCACCTAAATCAGTGGATGTCAAAGGGACAATTTGTGATGTTGTATGTTTGTGTCAGTAGTCCTTACTCATGGGGAGGGTGCTATTCCAATCATTTCCCTCTCTATTGCTGTTCATCTTTCTTCAACTCTCTGAAACACACTCTATAAGGCCATGTATGTGCTCCTGGTTGCAAGGATATAGCAAAAAAAAAACAGGAGGGGGAGCATTTGCCTCCTGTAGAGAAACAGGTGAATTCCTTAGAAGTCTCGAGGAAAGCACAGCGGAGACATGTGGAGACGGGTCTCTCTGAGCCCTCCACTCGCAATCCAGCTCAACATGTCCGAATCTATTACGCGTGAACTTTGACATGCATTTACGATGGCCAAAGCACGTGGTAGAAGCATCCATTAGAATGTTTATGAGGAATGTGTGCTTGGAAGTACACCTGAAATTTGATGACGCAATAATCACAGAAGAATGCACTGAAAGACTTGTAAAGTTGACCCTCCTCCTAATAGACTTAAGCTAGTCTATGCTGGCCATCGTCAATTCAAAGGCCAACAAACCCTGCAACTATCTCAAAGCGTTTCGTTAAACTGGTCTCACGCGCAGGGACGTCACGGGCTCTCAGAAGGTGGGGGGGATGGACTTTCGGTGGACTATACCCCTTACTTTACACTTTGGCTATTCAAAAATAGCAGATATACAAGCTCATAGCGCGGCACCGAGTGCCGCGCTATGAGCTTGTAGATCTGCTATTTTTGAAAAAGCGTGAAAAACATTTGTAACTGTCAAATGTAAACAAATTCTGTATTTTCAAAATTTTGCGTTTTTGGGCGGATTTTGTTAGTTTTTTTCGTGTTTTGGTTACTTTATTTCGGGGTTAGGGTTAGGTTATTTAATTCTTATTTTTGCCGATTTATTATAAAAAAATAATAATTAATTATTCTTTTATTTTTATTTTTTTCAAAAAGTGGGGGGTATGAAATCACGGATCTATGTGAGTGAGGGTGTCGCGTCGTACGCACAGTGAATGGCCGTGACGCCCCTGCTCACGCGTCAATGCTCCATGTTTCTTGCTGACCTAAAACTAGGGTCAAGTGATCACGTTCTCTTCACATGACCATGTCCACAAGACCACCGTCTTAACCCAGCTCTCTCTCTCTTTTCTGTCTCCCTGTAGGAAGACAATGAGATCCCGTCCAGTGTCTTTGTTAAAGACTCCCTCAAGTCCCCCCAGCCCGGCCAGATGGACGCGGAAGCCTTCCAGCCTGCTCCTTCTGTCACTGGTTCTTTCAATGGCAACCGTTGCCAGGAAGAAGCTCTCCAGACGATTAGCCTCTCTTCGGATGAGGATGATGTCATTATGGGGAACCACGAAGAGGAAGAGATTCTGGAGGCCGATGCCTCGTTTGGCCTCGCCACTGCCTTGCCTGCTGAGAGAACCCGGGCTGAGAAGCTCAAGCGTTCCAGCCTGAAGAAGGTGGACAGCCTGAAGAGAGCCTTCTCGCGCCAGAGCATCGAGAAGAAGATGAACAAGATTGGCACCAAGATCGTGCCGCTCGACCGGCGTGAGAAAATCAAGAAAAGCCTCACCCCGAACCATCCCAAGAGCCCCACTTCGAAGAGCTCCTCCTTCAAGGTGTCTCCCATGACCTTCAACGTCAAGAAGGTGAGAGACGGTGATGTCCCCATACAGGGTGGGGACCTAGCCCATGTGGAGATACCACCTTTGGGCAGATGGGATGAAGATCTCCCCCTAGCAGAGAATGGAGAGCTCCCCCTAGCGGAGGTCCATTCCCAGGAAGGTCTGGTCGAGGACGGAGGGGAGATGCCAACTTCTTCCACTCTGGGGAGCGTGAAGGCGGAGCTGTCAGTCAACGGAGAAGTGGAAAGTGTTGAGTGGGATCTGAATGGCGATCGACCCGCTGGCCTGGCAGTCCCAGAGCATGATGAAGAAGAGGATGAGGAGGAAGAAGAAGATGAGGAAGAGGAGGTGGTGGTGGTGGTGGTGGTGGAGGAAGCAGCAGAGAAACACCCTGATAGTCCTGTTGAAGTGGTGGCAGAGCCTCTGATTTCCACAGCAACCATTGCTGTGGAGCAAGTGGCTTAATCTTTAATTAGATGATTTAATTGAGCATAAAGTTACCCATTTTTGTTTGTCCACTGCTTTTATGTATATTGAACTCCCCACTGCACACAACTTGTCCTTCTATTCTAAGCAATGTTTATAAATCTCCTATTCTTACATTTAAATTAAATTGTCTTAGGTAGTCCTGCATACATGTCTCTGACTGTCACCCCTGTAGATTTCTCTGATATCTTATATAATCTACATATCTGTAGGCAACAAGTTCACTCTTCAAACCTGACCAGAGGACCATACACAAATCACTAGTGCCTATTATCCAATGCAGGTGCTCCTTAGAACCTCTAGCGGGGCTGCCCAAAAAAAGCAACAATGCGCCAAGGTGCCGTAATTCACTTTCAGCATCAAGAGCAGCCCATCTTCAGGATGTTGTGCCAACAGTCTTACTCCTGCGATATTTATCTGGACCTATTTGTCTTGCTGACAAATAGCTTCTTTGTTCTTTGTGCCTTTGTGAAAAATGGTAAATCTTAGGCAAAGGTAGTACTGCCCTCAGCTTGTGTATGCAGTGTGTTGCCAGGATGTCTGAGACTTGGTATGGGGAGATTTTTATACCAAATGTTCACTAGAAAGGTATTGGGCTATTTAAGATTAGAGTAAATTAGGGTAGTTAACAAAAGTATTGGTGTAATAATTTAGCCCAAATTCTTTGTGAACATTTTAGGTATTTAGGTATACATTTTGGAAAAAGGTATTTAAAAGTTGCTTATTTTTTCTCCTTTACTTGGACGTAGCACTCATTTCAGACATGGTAAAAAAAAATATATATATATATATATATATATATACTTACATGAGGTAGAAAAGTATGCTTTAAAACATCAAAACAATTGTCTACCCTTGCTGAGTTCATCATGTTGTTTTTTATTTGGTAAATCCCTCCCAATGGGTATAAATAATTGTTAAGGATTATTTGCAGAGGTCTCTGACATCAGTGCAAATGAAGCATAACAGATACTAGGTAGAGGAAATTCTATTACAGATGAAAAGAGTCATTCAGGTTTGAGTTAAGCTGTAGCTTTCCTTTCTCCAGACATTGTCGCATGGTAGTCTCACGTAGCCAGACAATCGGAGATTGCGGAAGTTTACAATCGTATGGCTACAGAAGATAGTCGCAGGGCAACTGTGAAAAAAAAGTTTATGCACAGGGATTACTTCTAAAAACTTGTACAGCGTTTAGTAGAAGCTTTACTGCCTTGAATAGGTGTACTTTATAAATGTGTCAATGTTTGTGTTACTGTATAAAGTCTGCTTTTCTATTTCATATATATATATATATACGTGTGTATATATATATAGCATGAAAAACTGTTAGATTACGTTTTAGTCATAAACGCTTGCGGAGGCAACACCATGGACGAGATGACTCCATAGATGACTCCGTACACACCAACGCCTTTGACTTAAACAAGCTGGTAGTCCTGGAGGGATGGATTCCTATGCCTTATGGAGATAAGAGTGAACTGCTTGTACCTATCACTGAGTGAGACGTAACACTCATCTCTGCTATGCACAACCCCCATGAGGGTTGCCTCTGGCTACTGTTTTAATAAGGTTTGATACTTGCCAGATGACGAGCTCAAAATTTCAACTTGAGGAATGGAAGAAGACCTTGTTAGAATCAACTACATAGTTTTTAAAATCCTGCTTGAGTTTCCTTTAAGTGCCTTCCAGATAACGTCATTCTTTGCAATTCATTAACATGCCTGTACCCTTAGTCATGATACTAAAATGCCATGACTCCCTAAATGAAACTGTTGAGCAAGCGATACTAGGTGCCTATGTTACATTCAAATACAAGACAGGTGGGAGAAATTGAAAATGAAAAGCAGTCCTGGGTTTGACAAATGACTCCTGCATGTCCCAGTTTTCTTGTTCCATCTTGAGGCACCTGGAGGAGAATGTCCCTGCAGAGGCTTCCGGGCATGGCCTCCAGGAGTGGGATGGAAGTGGCAGTGGCAAGTCTGTGTATTGACAGGAAATGGAATGTAGAGTGAATGGATATGGTGCTTGGGCTTAAGATATGGCTTAAGAAAAAGGGAGGTTTTTGAAATAGTACTGGAAGATGGAAACAGTGAGAGGTTTAAGGGGGTATTGCATGGGCTTTTTCAAACGGCTGGCACTTCTGAATGGGCAACTTCCATGTTATTGAAGCCATTGTTTTGACTGCAGCTATTATAAGCTTAGTGATGTCCCACTTTGAAACCGCCTAACCTAATAATGTCAGAATTATTTAAGAGGAAGACTGTTAGTCATTATAGAGGTCTGGGTAACAAAATAATTAATAATATGATGCATATGATGAAATTGAAATATATTCTGCAGTGCAGTAAGGCATATAGGGGGATGCAGAGATGGCCTTTCTTGCAATTGTTGCAGTGGTTTACTTTGTAAGGTGGAGTTAAACAGTCATACTTTATGAAATTACAAGCTAGTTATCTTTTTTCTGTGTGTTTTATGCTTAGTTGTGGAGGGAATAAATCACAGTAGCCTACTTACAGTACTAATAGTGTCAAATGTGTACATTCTATGCAGAGGTTCATTTAATTGGTTGTGAGGTATTCTCTGTTATTCATGAAAATGTTTGAACTCGTTTTTTGTTTTTGTTGTCGTTTATAAACTAGATTTGTGAATGCAGGCAGATGTCTCACTCTCAAAGTCCCTTTTCGTTGTTTTAAAATCTGTTCATATCCAGATTATTCGCAGGGAGCCATTTTGTGCCAGAATGCTCAGTCTCCACACATCCACAATATGGCCCGGAGTTAGGAATAGCAACACTCTTGTCTATATTGAATTCTATATGTATACGTTATAGCTTATTTAGATCTGTAAATCACTTAAGCCAAAGAAGCTTTTACTTCATAGCAGAAGACTCCTAGTCACTGTAATGTTTACTCTAATAATGTATGCCTTACTATCATCATGTGGGCCTAATTAACCTACTGACTCAAACTTTTTAAGAGTTTAGTAGTCATAAATGCTTCAATAAAGATTTTGTAACAACAGTTTGGAATTTGACTGGTGTCATTTGTACAAGTCCCCCTCTGTGATATAGAATTAGTTTTTTGTCACACCCAAACCAGATTCGAACCAGGGTAGCCCGCATGTAGCCTAACTATACCGTAACCTCCATCTCTTCAGGGATTGAATACACCCTCAGGGCTTTTTGTCAGTGGTAGAACAAGTACTAACATTTTTTACTTAAGTACAAGTATCAACACTGCAATATACAGGGTAGCCCGCATGTAGCCTAACTATACCGTAACCTCCATCTCTTCAGGGATTACACCCTCAGGGCTTTTTGTCAGTGGTAGAACAAGTACTAACATGTTTTACTTAAGTACAAGTATCAACACTGCAATATAGAAATACTCTGTCCTGAATTCAAAATGTTCTCGAGTAAAAGTACAAAAGTTATTGGCATCAAAATGTAGGCTACTTAAAGTAGACTACCAAAAGTAGAAAGCACTCATTATGCAGAATGTCCCATTTCAAGTTTTCAAATGTATAAAAATCTTTTCAAATGGCCGAAATGTATATAGGGCTGAAGTGGTTAATGTAGGCTATGTTTTGTCATAATAATCCAAATCTACAAAGTAACTTGTAACTAAAGTTTTCAAATAATTGTAGTGGAGTAAAAGTACAATATTTGCCTCTTAGATGTAGTGGAGTAGAAGTAAAAGTATTGGAAATTGTAATACTCAAGTAAATTACAAATATCTCAAAATGTTAGTACAGTACTTGAATACATGTTCTTAGTTATTTCCACCACAGAATTTTTGTGTTATCCTTTTAGCACCATTGTAGGCTATAATTGTGCCAGTGCTATTTGCAAACTGATACAGTAACAGTATTCAATCAATCACTTGACCACTTTACCAGTTTGATTCATAATACTCACAAACCCACATAATTGCAGAGTTGCAGTGGATTGCATCAAATTAAAATAAAAGCATTCAATTAGAAACACCGTTTGTGAAGATCTTGCTCAACATTTCTAATACAAATTATATTAGGTGCCATAGCTGCAATTAAAAGCAATATCGCGGCTATATAAATGTAGTTTAATTCAATGATAAATATTAAATCATGTTATAGTGCTGTTAGTGCAGCTCTCTGAGTGGCTCCAGGACAGAGAAAGCATCATTTGTCTCAGCTTAAACTTTCACTGCTTGTGTGATGGATACATGAAAGTAAAATTTGCTTTGAAATACATTCAAATTCTACATGTCCTTAAAACTCAGATTAAACACCAACATTAATGCTGTTTCCCCCCCCCCTTTTTTTTTTTTTTTTTATAACTGTAACACCTACTTTGCTGCCCAATGTGGGTGTTTGTCTCCCCCTAGTGTCTGTATGTAGACTACAAAGCCATAGCTGTTCAAAAACGTTCCGCTACCCTTACTATCGATTATAAACTGTCATATCAGATTGAAAATAAACACTAGCATGGAAATGGAATTGGACAAACCTGTCAAATACTCATTCATGTATATATGTGGTTCTATTCCAATTGACCTACTTTCATCTATATAAACAAACTGTCCAACCTTAGAAGGCATAGAGTCACGGTGGCCGAGAGGTTAAGGCGTTGGACTCGAAATCCAATGGGGTTTCCCCGCACAGGTTCGAATCCTGTTCGTGACGATATTTTTTCATTTGTTGTTTATTATTGTGACTTGCCGATTGGTATGCAAACAGAGTCCTAACGCTTCCTAACAACATCCTAACAGGTCCTAACACTTGCTACAGTCCCAACGGTCAGTGCTAACAGGTCCTAACGAGGCAATCCTAACACTCCTAACATGGTGGGGAAAGAGTCAAACAGGGAGGGAAGAGAGGATCAGATTACAGCCTGGTTAGGTTTACAGTATTTGTTGCTTAAAATTGTTGCTTTGAGATCGCCTGCAGTTTTAATCTTTATCTTGAGTGAAAAAACAAACATGTTTAAAGCTGTGCATGCTTCATTTAAAAAGGGGGGAAATGTGCAAACGTGAATGCACAATTTATTGTTAGTTCTACTACATCTGTTGTCAGCTAATGTTCAATAATATTATTGGAGTTTGGAGAAGTCAAATCTCAATTTGCAGATCTACAAATTGTCTCTCTCACTGTCTGTGTGTTAGGCGCCACTTATTCAAAAAATGTTCATAATAAAACACAATGTAAACTGAGACACTATATCGTGGGAAGAAAGTTGGACAGATGTATTTGTGCACGGTACGCGCCTGCATGTGAACAGCCCCGGCTGCATGGCTTCCCATAATGTGAAACCAGTCCAGTGTCTGTTATAACCATTTAAATATTATTCACATGGACCAGCCGGGATTCGAACCGACGGCCCTGTGTCTCTCCCCCTGGCCTAGGCACAGGCAGTCCATTATTATTATAGAGGTTAAGGCGTTGGACTCGAAACCCAATGGGGTTTCGCCGCAAGATTCGAATCCCGTTTGTGTCAATGTTTTTTCATTTGTTGTTTATTATTATGACATTATCTCTTACAGAAGGTTACATCACATCCCAAAGGCCGGTAAGATGTACCATCAAATAAAATAAATAATAAATAAAATGTACATGTGTAAATAATAAATGTGGCTAAATATAGTCAGGTAAAGGACTGCATCATCAAAGTAACCTATACATCATAGTGACATCATTGGCAGCAAACTATATAGAACATAAGAATGTAATTTATTACAACACTGCAAAAGTCTCCAGTGGTGGTGGTGAGTAATATTTACTACTACTAACATTTACTAATGTAGTAAGTACATTTACTCAAGTACTGTACTTAAGTACAATTTTGAGGTATGTTTTTACTTTACTGGAGTATTTCCAGTTTTCAGTACTTTTACTTCTACTCCACTGCATACATCTCAGAGGCACATAATATATTTTTGATCTACTACAATTATTTGAACACTTTAGTTATTTGTCGATTTTGATTATTATTACAAAACATATCCCACATTAACCACTTCAACTTTGTATAGATTTCTGCTATTTTCAAAAGATTTGTATACATTTTATACATTTGAAAACTTGAAATGGGACATTCGGCATAATGAGTACTTTCTACTTTTGTTGCTTAATAGGTACATTTGTATACCAATACTTTTGTACTTTTACTCAAGTAAGTTTTGAATTTCGGACTTTTAAACAGAGTATTTCTATATTGCGGTATTGATAATTTTACAAAAAATGTACCTCAAAATTGTAAGTACAGTACTTGAGTTAGGAACTGTAGCAAGTGTTAGGATCTGTTAGGATGTTGTTAGGATGTTGTTAGCAAGCGTTAGGACTCTGTTTGCAAAAGTACTCTCTCTCTCTGATGAACATTTGATCCAATAAGAGAAGCAGAGAGAGCGAAGAGCGTTGGGAACAAACCATCGTTCGACAAATACTTCTCCCCTCCTCACACACACATTATGATTGAACGCCACCGAGACGTTTCACTTGAAGTATGTTTCTCACAGTATGTCGCACGGTCTAGACACAGTTTATTAGAAAATGTCTAGTCTGGTCCGCCAAAGTACACAATAATATCCACCCGCACTCCCCTTCACCATGCGACACAGTGAACTAGCCCCTTGTCGGTGTTGCCATGTCGGCTTATTATAAAGCGACTTTGGGGTTGCTTTTCTGTACAGTTGCTAGTAAATATTGGTAGTTGCGGGTTGCGGTTTTTTGGTCTTGTTTTTAAATGAAAGTGTGGTTGCTTATTTGGTCTTGTTTCTAAAGTGTAGTTCCTTATTTGGGCTGGTTTCTAAAGTGTAGTTGGTTATTTGGGCTTTTTAACTAATGTTGTTTAAAGCAGTGGTTCTCAAACATTTTCATGTCAAGGACCCCCAAATTAATATTATGTGTAGACCCAAATGTTAGGGTTAGAGAGAGTGGTCGCTTCTTTTGGTCTTGTTTTCATAGACCTGGTTGCTTATTTCTCTCGCAAAATCTGGCAACACTGCCCCTTGTGTATAAATACGACCGGCAGCGCAGTTCATCGTCGCTTCTGGGGGCATTGTTGAAGCAGGATGGGACAACATCACAGCTCGTGCAGACTTATTTAATTGCTATAACAATAATGGGCTTTCTTTAGCATTATAGAAAATCATAAGAAGGGTCGGTCACTTAATTAACTAACACGACATCTAGCTTAAACTAATAACGTCAGTGGCCATGATATGACGCCATAGACACATTAGATCTGCAAACAAAGCAGTCAGTTTGGTCAGGAGTCAGGACGAGAAAGAAGCTCACAAAAGAGAGGGAGAGGGAGAGATCGTCTATTTGCTCAAGAAACAAACAAAAGAAATGATTGGACTTGATAGCATTGACAAGACAACTGTATTCAATATGCATAGATGAAGATATAGCCGCTCTGATGTCTAGTTCTATAACGACAACTTGATATATTGTGTGAAATCACACGGAAGTCAGTGGAAGCTGTGCTTTTTCTTGTGAGAATCAAGCCTATTCGATGCAGCATTTATAGCCGTTAATAATAACTGCCACAGTGTCAAGTCTGATAAGGATCCGAATGTGATGACCTATTATAGCTAGCCCTCTTTATTGAGATTAGTTGTTTTATTACGGATTAGCCGTCCTATAGGGAAAGCCAAATAAGCTATCAAGTACCAAACTTGGTTGTTAAAATGCTCTTTCCACGCCAGGAAACGTTCCATGCAGGAGGAAGTAACGTTAAGCCGCGATGGCGGCTAACAGAAAGTTGTTGAGAGAAAACAACAGAAAGAAGCACCAGGCTAACGGCTAAACGCTAATAATAATAATAGTTTAATAACAGCGTATTAACGTTATTGTCTCTGTTGGAGAGGGAGAGAGAGGGAGTTGAACTGCATTTCCACCTCTTTCTGTTTCGCCGTCTCGTAATAAAGAGTTACATACTCAGTAAAATAAATAAACATTGACAGCATAACCAGCTAGCTGTCGTTAGCTAGCATGCTAGCTCGCTAGACGCCTGAAGCCAGCCACTGGTAGCGAGCAGGTTTAAGTGACAGGGGGGCAGGAGGAGGAGGTGGAGAGAGAGAGGAGGGAAGTTGACGGTTGTCAGCTTTTGTCTTATTTATTTTTACATTTTAGAATATTGTAACGATGTCAAACCCCACAACAACAACAACAACAACCACCACCACCACCGAGGCGGCCCTGTTCTTGATCAAGGACGTGAAGCCCGGATCGAAGAACTTGAACATCGTATTCATCGTGTTGGAGATAGGTGAGTTCTTCTCAACATGTCACACTGGCTGGCTGCTCTACATCAGTGTTGCCACTTGCCAGATTTTGCGAGAGAAACAAGTAACCAGGCCTATGAAAACTAGTCCAAAAGAAGCGACTATATAGGCCACATGAGCACTTTAAACCTAAATTGCATCGGCTATTTGAAAATGGCAGATCTACAAGCTCACAACGCGTTGTGAGCTTGTATATCTTCTATTTTCAAAGATACAAAATATTTTCAGAAGTGGGGGATCTGCGGACATTAGAAAACAAGCCCAAATAAGCAACAACACTTTAGAATCAAGCCCAAAAAACAGCAACCCGCAATTACCAATATTATTTACAAGCAACTTTACAGAAAAACAAGCCCAAAGTCGCTTATAATAAGCAGACATGGCAACACTGGTCACTGCTCTACATGCCTTTTTATCTCCAACTCGTTGCCCGTTTTCTTAAAGGGACAACGGTAGAATGGATATCTGTCACGCGCGCGCGTTCACGCTCACAAACTGTGTGTGTGTGTGTGTGTGTGTGTATATATGTGTGTGTGTATATATGTGTATATATATATATCTCTATCTCTATCTCTATCTCTATCTGTGTGTGTGTGTGTGTGTGTGTGTGTCTATATGTATGTATATATGTTTGTGTGTGTGTGTATGTATGTATAATATACACACAGTATAATATACAGTTTACATGCAATACACACAACCTTTTCTGCTTGAAGACTTGTTATTTGTGGTTCTCTCTTGTTAGGGCGAGTGACTAAAACGAAGGATGGCCATGAGGTGCGTTCCTGCAAGGTGGCAGACAAAAGCGGGAGCATCGCCATCTCCGTGTGGGACGAGCTTGGCAGTCTCATCCAGGCAGGGGACATTATCCGGCTGACAAGAGGGTAGAGAGGGTGTTGCACACATGCATGCTTTCTGTCATTCACAGACTGGGGCAATCCAGCAGTATTGAAATACTAGGAACTGATGAACGCTTGTTTGAAAATACAAATGGTAAATAATAACACACCTTGAGTCTTTTTTATAAGACATTCAGATGTGTATTTTTCTTGTCTGGTCCCCCAATAGGTATGCATCCATTTGGAAGGGCTGTCTGACCCTTTACACTGGGAGAGGTGGAGACCTGCAGAAGATAGGCGAGTGAGTAGCCAAGCAACAACATGGTCTATTTATATTTGTAGGAAGCTCTTGGTGCCCGTTGCCATTGGAATCTTGTGTGCCATAGCTTACTGTAAGAGCTGCACAAACCTTTTCAGCTATGACCCAGTAATATTGATCCATGCTCATTGTGACCCAGTCACCCAACCCAGTTTTATTCATAATAAGTAATGAAAATTAATGGTTTGCACTGGTGAAAACAGCCATGAGAGCATAAAGTGACATGTTTCCTTTCAGGGCAAGCACGCAACCTGCTTTGACCAAAAACTAGCCCTAAAATACCGGATTGTTCCAGCCATAGAACACGCAATGCATTTTCGTGGAGGGATTCCACTACAAATGGCAGCCTTCCATTTGTAGCACTCTGTGTATACTCACCCAATTATTAATTACTGTGACTTAACAGTTTGTATTAATGGTTCATAGGGAACAAATGTGTCGGGTTGGAGAAAGTCTTGGAAAATGGGTAAAAGATGTCATTCCTTAAAACATAATTTCAATCTAACATGACCTGACATCACAGTGAACATACGCCTTTCAATCTAGGGCTGCAACGGAACGATTATTTTCATAATCGGTTCATCTCCCAATTAATTTAGACCATAAAATGACCGTGCAATGCGTGAATGAAGTGCCACATGATCATGATGGCATTTCCTTTTTATGCCTCGTTAGGAGCACAGCCGTGGGCGGATGCATTATGTCTTAGGGTTGTCTGTATGTACGTCCATCCTATCCTCGTAAACGCGATCTCCGGACTGCCTTGAGGGAATTTCATGACATTAGGCAACACAAATGTCAGTTTGAAGTCATGGATGAACTGATTAGAAGTAGGTGGCCATTGTCACTGTGACCTCACAAAGCACATTCATGAAATTCTGTAAGTCTTCACTATGTAGGTACCGTATATGAGTCGGGTCAGACGCAGGTGTTAACTGGTTGGTGGAGGCATACAACTACCTTCCGGGATTTATAAAATGGGATTTATAAAATGGAACCAAGTATAAGTAGCACATCATCTGAAATATTTTGTAGTCCGATTATTTAATTACTAAAATGTTTATTTGATACATTTCCTGTCGACGATTATTCAATAAATAATTTCGCCCCTATTTCAATCTGTCTTTTTTTTCTTATTTTTTTTCCTTCCTGTCTCCTAGGTTCTGCATGGTGTATTCAGAAGTGCCAAACTTCAGTGAACCAAACCCAGAGCTGCTAAACCAGTCCAATCAGCAAAACAAATCTGTGAGTACCTGCCATTCCTCCAAGTTATTTTAAACTTTCGGATAACTCATTGTGATTTATGTTTTTGTATATGGTTGCATAGTACATAATGTATGGTTGCATAGTATAGCTGCTAAAAGTGCAAACCTAAATATGATGCCTTTCAGATGATTACCCTGTGACAATTTTCTACTTTGTGACCGACAGGGTAAACCAGACCAGAATAGGGGAAACTCTCCGCCTCAGAATTCAGGTACACCTGCCCCACCAGGTAAGTTGTTGAAACGAATTGGGTGTACTGTACTAACAGACGGGTAAATACAGCTGATTGGCTATTGATTACTTGTGTTTGGGAAGTGGTTGTATTAACGGTAAACTTGAAAGTGCTGTGAACTGGTGCTGGATTTAGTCTCCTTCATTAACACTGTAACAACAAAAACATCTTAGTTACATTTTATATTGTCCTGAAAGTCTCTGCTTGACAGAATTCTAGTAAGGGGAAATACTTCAAAAGTGCAGCCCACCCAAAACAAAAACCTATTTTCCATCTAACATGGGGTGCTATCTCTCCATCCAGACGGTCTCTGTCATTCTGTGTGATTTACCAAGGTTTAGATATTTTTGCTGTAGAGATGAGCGCTTCAGTGGACCTCAATGGCATTTGGTTTGTGGCTCTCATGACAGCGAGAAATGTATTTGAAAAAACCCAACGGCAACATAATTCCAGAAATCACAACACTGTCACTAGTTTCTTGTCCATGCCTCTGCAGTTTCATGAAGAACTGTTTTCTGCTGCAGTGAGCCCGACAACTGTCTTATTGGGTCTCATTCATGAGTACTGGTACGCTTCCTTTTGCGCGGAGATACAGGAGGGGTGCAACATTTAATTGATTATAAAAAAGTATCTATTCTAATAAAAATAGTTGCCCGTTGTAAGCTTACCCTAGCTACTTTTGCAGGGCTTCAGACTACTTGATTCAGTTGATTATAAAAAAATAAAATTTCACAATGATTTGTTGATGTGCACATACAAAAATGCAGAAAATAACTTACTCAATTAACCTGATAAAGTAATCGATAGTATAATTACCAACTATAGATTTTTACAGGCATAAATGTACAGTCAATAACAATGAGGTAGATCACTGCAACTCTCGAGTTGTCACTTTTTTCATATTGTATCTCCACAGGTAACGGTGCCATGCAACCATTTGCCAACAACAACAACAACGCCCCATCCGGTGCACCCCGTGACTCCACCTTTGGGGGTGTAGGGCGACCCAATGGTCGGTCGCCTGGCAACGGTGCACCCCCAGTAACTGCTACTGGACCTCCTACAACAGCAACTAAACCCTCGGTTACCATTAGCAACGGCAGGGACCCACGTCGTGCCAAAAGATAAAATTGGGTTTGGGGGGGTGGTCGTCATGTGGAGAATCTACTTCTCCCATTTATTCCTCCCTTCCTCTTTGTAGCCCTTCAGCCCTCACTACTTTCACAGCCAAAACCGGCTTTCACAACAATTAAATAAACGATAGGCTTCTAGTACGAGTATTTTTTTATTTTATACAATCTAACCGTAGTAAAATGTGTCATTTGTTGAGTATAGTGCTAGTAGGGCTATCGGGTAGCAGCACAGTGACTAATTCTGACATACCACCTGACACGCTCATGGAACTGGTTGAACTGTCAAGTTTTTGGCATGGTCTTATGGCCAGCCTTCTCCCAGCCCGCCTCCTCCTCTCCCTCCCAATTTCCCACTGCAAATTGTCAGTTCTGTGCCAGTGTTATGCCTGATTTATACTTGGTTGCACTGTGTGTAGCACACAAAATAGCCGATCTACTCATAACACCCCGCATCGCGTTGTGAGCATGTAGATCAGCTATTTTTGGTGCACGAGACCAGCGTACAACCAAATATAAATTAGGCGTTACAGTATCACTCCAACGCCCCATCCCTGTTTTTATTCTCTGAAACTATACACCCTACTTGAACACTTGATGCACTTTTCTTCTCTTAATTTATAGCGGAAAAAAACAAACCTTCGCTGTCATTTGATTCAGGAAATAATTTCTGCTTTTTTGGTGGAAAACAAGGCCTTAAGTAGGTGAAAATGAGCTCTTGGACTGAATGCACAAGCGAAACTCTTCTAAAGGGTCTTCCCTCTTTGAACCAAATCGTATCAGAAGTGACTCTGTGAAAGGAAAGGTGATAGTTTTGAATTTTTAACAACTGGTAGGTAGCTTAGAATTAGGTTCAACGGTTTTCATGTTTTTCTTTTTTTTTTGCCTCCCCATTTGCCTTCAGTTTTGAATGATAGCCTTCATGAAGCTGGGACCACTTAAGAACTACTGGCAAAGGGGTTCACCAAATAAATTTTACAATAATTCTGCTGCCAATGTGGGTTTTCTGTAGTTTGTTTGACATAGTCCCATTGCGTTTTCCTCGACTGAACTGAAGTCTCAGCAGCTGAACAAGTAACAGACTGGAGACAAAATATACATACATTTTGAATGGCAAGCCACACAAAGGGATGCAATCACACTGTTGTCCACAGTTAAATCTGTGTGGTGACGTAAAATATTTGTTCATAAATGGCTTTTATGGATTGGGGTTTGCTGCCGTGTTCTGCACAGAGCTACAGAGGGCATACATGTGGAGGGGACAGACAGAGCTGGGACAACAGCTTGTGGATAGACTCTTTTCGCTGAATGTCAAGGAGTCAAGTGGTTGGGCCTTTCAGGTGCAACCGTTTTGTAATGTTTTGAAGCACAAGCACCAACATTTTCTTGGCAGAACTACTGGCTGATTCAGTGTGTCCCAGGAGAGAACCAGTCATGTGATATTTCATTCCACACTGCCATCTAGTTTAATAAATGTGAACTACACTAGCATACATTTTAGACGTCTTGTGACAAGCTACAACACTTGCAACAAGCTACAACGATGATGTGTGACTGGTAACTGTCCATGTTGAACGTGCATTATGTTGCAAATATACAGAATTATCTCATGTGGAACAGGTAGCCTTATAGATTTATACAGATCCCTAACTTTCCCTCAACAGCATACTGGGGAAGAACTACAGAATATAGTGTAGCCTATTAGAAACCATCCAAAGTGACTGAATTCCCTTGAAGATATTTGTTAGCGTTGTGGTCCGCATTTTGAAACCGTGTATTGCAAATGATCCATATAACCCACATTACCCCATATCCTTTGTTGCACCAAGACATTATGGCTGGATGTGTATGCACATGTTGCCTTATTTCTGACCAAGCTGTTACCTCATTGTACTGTATCCATATGGGCAGAGATTCAAACTCTATAATCCAGGCTATTTCAAATTAAACTTATGATAAACATATTAACAATATCATTTTAAACTCCTTCTAATGAAATTATGCACACATTTTCTGCGATTAAATAATCATTGCCTCGATCAGGTCTTTTTACTTATACTCTGACGGATTTGAAAATAAGTACACACTAGGAAATGTTCCTATAACATTTTAACACCACTACATGTGATGTTTGGAGTGACATCTATACCAGATAAAGGAGAGAATACAGAAACTTCTCTGCCTACTAGGTCAGGTCACATGACAAGCCACCTGGTCATAATAAACTAACTGAACCCAGTACAATCTGATGTTCCCATACATTACACAACATGGAATTGGACATAGTAATGTACTAAGACATATATCAAAATAACATGTAATGCACATTTCATAGTACATATATATTAATGACTTAAACCCTATACTTACTTGACCGTAGTCTCCCCCAGGGCTCTATACTAGGTCTGCTAGCATTTCCCTCCACACCAAATGTCTTCACTGAAAATACCCCAAAACAAATCCAGCATAATAAATATGAATAAAAGGAGTACACCTTTTTTTAATTCCAACTTATGTAGAGAATAGAATGATTAAAACATTTGAAACTTTTGACTCATCTTTAAAAGTGGCAACAGCAATAGACCAATATGGGAATTCATGTCCAATTACTGTATATACTTCATTGTATAAAGAATAGCACATTTTAGTGTTGGAGCCTATAATGCGTTAGAGCCTATAATGACATGTCCAAAATAGAGCTGAAAATAGGAACCAACTAGAAAAAGTGCTCCTCGGAGCACAGGTCTCCGCCAGGTCAGGTAGGTTATTGTGGGGCAGCAATGTTCAGAATTTGCCAATCAGGATGGAATATGAAAAATCGGACAGAACCATCTTGATCACTTGACTATAGAGATAATGGGTACCGATTTGCATGATTGGACAACATTTGTAGGAGTAATATAAAAAAGAAAAGTGTTGCAAAAATCGGCCTCCTGGTGGCGCTATAATAGGGCAATGTTAAAAGAGTGGCATTTGTTCTTCAACGTAGTCCGAATGTGCGTGCAAAGTGTCACCGCAATCGGACGCTGCGTTCATGATTTGTGGCATTTCGTTCAAAACGGGCCACTCCTGCAAACTTTAGATGTCAATGTTAGCCAATCAGGATGGAATATGAAAAATTAAACGGATCCATCTTGATCACATGACTATAGAGATCATGTGTACCGCTTTGCGTGAAATTTAGATAAATTCTGAAGGCTTACATCAAAACATTTGTTTTACATAAGTCGGCCTCCTGGTGGTGCTACGAAAGGCAAATGTGAAAAAAGCAGGGCAGATGTTTTTTCTTGGCCTCCAGGGAGTGTGCGTGCAAAGTTTCACGCAGATCGGTACAGCTATAGTTCAAAATACAAATCGGCCTTTTATAGCGCCACCATGAGGCTGATTTGAAACATTTAAAGTGGCATTTATTCCTCGGCCTAGTGTGGGAATGTGCGTGTGAAATCTCACGGAAATCGCAAGCTGCGTTCATGATTTGAGCCATTTTGGTGAAAACTGAGCAATCCTGCAAACTTTGGAAGCCAACCTTAGCCAATCAGGATAGAATATGGAAAATTGGACAGATCCGTGTTGATCACATGACTATAGAGATACTGTGTACTGAATTGCGTGATGTTTGGATAAAATCTGTAGGAGTACTGTCAAAAAATGTGTTTTGCAAAAAGCGGCCTCCCGGTGGCGCTATAACAGGTCCATGTGAAACATTTGGGGCAGAGGTTCTGCTCTGGCATCCAGGCAGTGTGTGTGCACAGTTTCGCTGCGATCAAGCCAACGGTGCCAGAGATTAGCTGTACACAAAATGACAGAATGACGGACGGACGGACGGACGGACAGGGGGTAAAACATACTCTCGCCATGCCTTTCGGCCTGGTGGAGACAATAAGGATATCACAACAGACATAGAGAGAACAGCAATTCATGAACAAAGATGGAAATAAAGCCCAAAGCTAGCCTATACCAGTGAAAGCTACCGAAAAGACTAAAGATGAAGGTTTTGATTTAACCACTTCCCACCATGTTGGACTTTGTGTCTCTTCTCAGTATATTACATTAGTGGTCTTGCATGTTATGACAACCTTAATGTTGAAAGATTTCCCTGTGCGTGGATGGTCATAGTAGACAAGTCGGATAGTTGACCATCACCATCTACTGTATTATTATGCCTGTATGATTATGTCCCTCATGATAAAATTAGCAATATATTATATATATATATATAAATTCACTGTTGTTCGCTTACATTTCAAGTAGTTTTATTTGTCATTCAGCCATATAAATGAATAAAGGTCTTATATTAAATACAGACGAACTATAAGGAGTTTTTTCAAGTCCAGTGTATGTGTACAACAATAATGCAGTCAACACACAGGTGGGTGTGCTTGCGTGCGTGCTTGTGTGTGTGTTCAGTCTATATTTGTCCTGCAACAGTGGTATTACCATTTTCACTGTAGTCTGTAGGCTTATTGGCTTATCTGTTGCCTCAGTCACTAGTGTATTATTGTTGTATATGTACACTGAACTTGAAGAAACACCTTACCGTTCACCTGTATTTATATGGCTGAATGACACAAAAACGTGTGTGTGTGTGTGTGTGTGTGTGTGTGTGTGTGTGTGTGTGTGTGTGTGTGTGTGTGTGTGTGTGTGTGTGTGTGTGTGTGTGTGTGTGTGTGTGTGTGTGTGTGTGTGTGTGTGTGTGTGTGTGTGTGTGTGTGTGAGAGAGAGAGAGAGACCATTTGCAGGTACTAATGCCAGAATGTTATACCTTACAGTATTTGTTTATCTTGTTTTGCCTGCTGTCACTGCTATGACACCTGTTCTTATTCCAAAACCACAATTCCCTCAAAAACTTAATTTACTGCTGTTTATAATGCCAGAATCGACACATAATAGCACTGCAACAGTTAATTCAGGAACTGGAGTCAAAACTGCAATTTCTCTCAATCACATGATAGATCCAATAGCTTATTTATTTAAGCCAAACTTCCCTTCCCAGTAACCAGTTATATAAACCCTGTAACCTTTTGATGCACATACCATACTTGTGACATTGGAAGTGTTGCAGGAAGTGTGATGGTAGAAACTCGTGGCAACAGAGATGCAAGTCATCATGAGCTAAGAACTTCCTCTAAAGAATTTCTCTTTGACTATTTTGACTGTATATTCACAAGATCAGTATTATATAGAGAAGTGGTTCCAGATGTATATGCATTAGGCTGTAGACCCCCATTTGAAAATATTTTGTGCCAGGTACCCCAATAAGAGAAGATTTTTCTTGTTAGAGTAGATTTAGTACAGAATTCTACAACAGTGTCTATATTGTAGGTATGGGCATAACAGTGGATAGAGTGAAATCTATACATGTACAACTTATAGCTGGTGAAATACAAAATTCGTCATTTTGTTGGGGACCCCTGGAACCACTGAAGTACAGTAATGTACTCTGATTCTGATTGTTTTGATCACAATGAAAGGTCTTATTTGATCAGAAGACGTATTCTAGAAAATGGGCAGCATACCATAAACAGGATCCTTTGATACAACTGAATTTATTTATATGAGTATAGTTTATCAGTTTCTCTTTCGGCTTTGGTGAGACAAACAGTAATCTCATGACAGAAGCAAACAGTAATCTCATGACAGAAGCAATGTGGCTCAGGGTACTTTCACTTGGAAATATTGTGCTTTGTTTTCTTTATACGGAAACATTGTGGTTGGATTGTTTTTGTGTGTTTCTGACCAATCCTGCTATAATAACCAGAAATACTATTTTGCGTACTCTCAAAATATTTCCTACTCACTTACTGTAAGATATCCATAAAACATCATTATTAGGTGTTTCTTCAGTTTCATCTACCAGGGATTTGTTTAAGAGAAGGAAAAAAGTTAAAACCAAAACAGAAAATGTTCTAAAATATTGAATCATGGTTAACCACATGAAAGATAGTGGTAGCAATTAGGGAGCAGAGACTTGGGACTGTAATATATTTCTTAATATTTCAGTGTATGTAAACTTCAGAACAGAAGTATTTCAAGCTCTAATTTTCACCAATTGTTAAACTGTTGTTACCCATAAAATATATTTATCCCTGTGGCAATTGCAGTGTATTGTGATGATAAGAACAACAAGTAATTCCAATAATGCTTTGGTTATTGACAATACAAATACATACAATTGGGCTTTAGTACTTAAAGTTGAAACCCTATTCTTAGTTGACCGGGGTCCCGCAGGGATCTACACTAGGTCCGCTTCCCTCTACACCAAATCTCTTCATCAAAAATAAACAATTTACATTATGTTGGTTGTGACGCTTTGTGAGCTTGTTTATTATTATTTTTGCCAAATGTTCGCCCCCAGAATAGGGACTTTATGGTTCATGTGGTGTGAGTGTGTACATATTATGCAAATGTGGAAACATGGCTAGTGTCGGGAGGGGGGTGTACACATACGTGTGGTTCCCTGTCTGCTTGTGACAGACATACAAGCTGGTATTTGTAAAGAGGACTCCACAATGACGGGTGAGAATTTTTCATTCTCAATTTTAAGGATTTTAATGACTAAAGTAATATTGTATTTTCATGAGGATATCATATTGGATTTAATTATACCTCATGTACTGTGAATATACACAGTATTTTACATAATTGTAATTGCTTGTAGTGCTGTTTACTATTTATTAATACGTTATTTATCTTGGTGAAATATGTTTTATGATTATGATACATTTTATAAAGTTTCTAAATAAAATAAAATACTTTGTTAAGGTCTAAGAAATTATATCAGCACTCAACATTTTAATGATATGTGTCCTTTAAGAGCACTATAAATGAAGCTACGTTATATGTTCAGCTTATTGTTAGTGAGGCCAAAAATGTATGTCCTCTTTTTTAAACAATAAACACCACACTGTTATTTGGCTATAGTGTTGCTACTGTAACAACACCATATTCTCCATAAAAAGCACATTAAAGCAGCACCATGTAACCTTTTTTTAATGAATAAAATGTAATTTTGTCCAATCTATATGGTGTATGTTAATACAATATAACTTATACAATTGGGGTGGTTGTATTTTGTCTCTCTGCTCTTCTGAGACATTTACATCGTGTTAAAGGTCACGTCTCACCTAGACACACAGGATCTGACACGAAGATTCAATTTATCCCCTGAGCAAGCAGGAATGCTTTATTAGCTCAATGGTACACATTTCAGCACTTGCGCAGGAAACCAGGTTCAAATCCGGGGTAGAAGAGGAAGGTTACATAGTGCTGCTTTAAAAACACATTTACGTGTTCAGTTTGGGAGACCCCTCATTTATTTTGAATTTCAGCATGACATAATGTAGTCAGTGCTTAATGTGGTATGTATGATGTGAAAATATTTGTATTTGTAACAAAACGTTTTAATATAACATCTGATATGCTTAGAATGACATTTTGCGAGCTTATCAAAATTCCCCAAAAGAGTTGAATAATACTTTTCACTGGCGTCCTCTGACTAAAATGTACTATTTATCTCTCATTTTCAGACCCCAACACATCTAACTTCATCATTGATGACTTTGGTAGCATCTACTATGATCTCAACATCACCTATAGTAATGATTCATTCATCCTTGACCCTGTCACCCAGCCCTGTGTGGTCATGTCCATCTCTGATGTCATCATGGCTGTTGTCTGCGCCTTCTATGTACTCATCTTCCTGCTGGCGATCCCTGGAAACCTTGTAGTGGCTCTGGTGATTGGCCTCAGCCAGTACGCGTTGTCCTCCTCGGATCTCTACCTTCTCCACCTGGCTATAGCAGACATCCTGCTGGCCCTCACCCTCCCCTTTTGGGCCACTTCCGTTACTCTGGGCTGGGTGTTTGGAGATGCCATGTGCAAAATAACAAGCATTCTGCAAGAGCTTAGTTTCTACGCTAGCATTCTCTTCCTCGCTTGCATCAGTGTGGACCGTTACCTGGTGATTGTGCGGGGAATGGAAGCACGTAAGACAAGCCGACGCCTAGCCAGCACGGGAGTGTGTGTCTTCGTCTGGTTCACTGGAGGTCTGCTGTCCCTGCCGGGACTGTTCAATTCATCCTTCGTCCCCAGTGGCGGTCAGCACGAAGTGTGCGCCGAACTCTTTGACCCCAGCAGCGCTGACGAGTGGAGGTTGGCTACCAGAGGCCTGCGCCACACCCTGGGATTTGTTCTGCCATTGGTCATCATGGCCGCCTGTTACGGAGTGACCATCAAGCGTCTCCTTCGCACCCGAGACGGCTTCCAGCGGCAACGTGCCATGAGAGTGGTCGTGGCGGTTGTAGTTGCCTTCCTCCTCTGTTGGACGCCCTACCACTTGGCAGTGATTGCGGACACCTTTCTCAGGGCAAAGATAGTGGCGTTCAACTGCGCCACGAGGAACGCGGTGGACAGGGCCATGTTTGCGACCCAGAGCCTGGGCCTGCTTCACAGCTGCGTCAACCCAGTGCTGTACGCCTTCGTTGGGAAGAAGTTCAGGAAGAGGTTTGTGCAAATGCTGAGGAAGACGGGTGTGATCAAGAGAGCTTCGGCGACCAGGCCCAGCAAGTCCAACAGGTCCTCACTGTCATCAGAAATCACACTCACAGTTATGTGAGTGCACCAAATGGTGTCTGTCTCAGTTTATTTTGTGTTTTACATTTGCTATATTTTTGCAGGGCGCCTCTGCTGATTTGGACAAATGCAATTGAGATCACTATCGGCCATAGACCATAGAGAATGTGGCACAGAATTGGCAACAGAATTAATTGTATTACATTTCTTGAATACTGTTTCCCCTAATTGTCTTAATGAGGACCTTGATTCATCATGTTTTACTGTATCTAATGCAATGTCTTATGTATTTTGTGTTTTATATTATTTTCTTTAAAGGTTGCTATGCCATAATTACTGCAATTATTTCCATTGAGAGTATTCATTCATACACTGCCTTATGAAGACCGCTATGGTTAAAATGTGTTGCATGCTTAGTACTTAGTACTATTTTCTCCCCAATTTTGTCACTTCCAATCCCCCAACTGTTGGCCTGGGGAGTTTGTTTTCTTTATTTATTTAACCTGGCAGGCAATCAAGAAGAAAGTAGGGAGTACCATCTGCCTCCTCTAGCCACTTCCTTTCACCAGAGAGTGAGGAGTTTCACTGGCAGGGTGTGACAGGTGCAGAGGTTCACTAACCTCACTCCGTCAAATGGAAGAAGCTTGCGACACACATTTTGTTTCACAGCGTACTTGCATCTGAGACTCCGGGCGCAGAATCGATGACAGACGGAGTTTCATTTTTTCAAGCTACTAGGCAGGTGATTGGATAATCCCGCCCCTAGCAGCCGCTGATTGGTTCGAATGCGCAGCAGTTCGGGCAGCTTTACTCTGTGAGCAATCCCAGACCCTCCTTCCTGAAACCAAATGCAAATGAGATTTCCGGAGGGAGGGGGGGTTTACCAGGCTAGAGGTTCACACTATCTCCCCCAGATCCCCTCCACTGATCAGACACCCCGACCAACCAGTAGGAGTCGCTAGTGCAGCAACAAGGAAACTTCCCATCCCACCCACAAACACTGCAGGTTTTCATCATTGCGGCCGACCAAGCCCGAGCTGCCAGGTATTGAACCCTAGTGGCTGCAGTGGTTTGCCACCCAGACTCACGCCCCTTGTCGAACACCTTGCCTGTTTTTGAGTTGAAGATGTTCCGCATGTAAAAAAATTGTTGTTGTTGATGTTTTTGTGAGTGTTACTTCATTATTAAATGTCATGTACATTTTTCTTTTTTCCATCTTGTATAAAAGGTAGTTTGTGAACCCTAGCATCCTTATTCTGTGCATGTCATAATAGGAAAACATTCAGTGAAAATAGGTGAACATTCAGCAAAAATAGCCAATCTACAACCTTGTAGGTATAATTATTTCGCTAGCATGATGACAATAGCATTTTAGTGGTTAAATGGGTGATGAGCTGATCATGATTCAGTTTGTTTATATCATGCACACCAAACAGGAAATAGAAAGGCATCATTTCATCAGTTAATAATAATAATGAACTTTATTTGTATAGCACCTTTTGTATCAAACGTCAATTTCGATACGTATCGAGTATCGTGACACCCTTAATATATATATATATATTTATATATATACAGTATATCAACAACAACAGTAGGCCCTGTGTTCATCAGGCATGTGGCACAACCTACTATGTACGGTATGCAATCGCTGCATGGTGGCACAGACATCCAGGATCCAAAAACAAATTTTCATGTAAGCGCACAGGCATCCATGCGCACACTTCACAAAAGGGTTGGGTGAAGTTGAATATAAATAGGAGGGTGTGGTAATTAATCTGTATGTTCTCATCATCACATTACTTGTCTAATACTGTACCTCTCATGCACAATGATGCATCACAAGGGAACTGTCCACTTTGAGCTCTTGGTTAAAGATAGAAGACAAAGTTATCAATGGAGCTGGTGAAAGGGAAGCTCGTCAGCAAGCCATGCCTTCTCCACATAATGGATCACCAGGTCCATGCTGTGGAGAGGAACAGAGAGAGAGAGAGAGAGAGAGAGAGAGAGAGAGAGAGAGAGAGTTGTATATACTGTATATGAATGATGAATGAAAGATGTCAATAAATACTTTTTGCAACTGAATCTTAAGCATAACCAGATGTATGCACTATTGGCATAGCATGTAGAAAAGAAAAGATCTGTACACCACTGTATATATCCCATTGGCAAAATGTATTTCAAGCGCTAAGGCTCTTCCTTAGAGTTAGACTCTCAAACACTTCATCCAGCACCTTACCTAGTATGTTTAGGATGTGAGTGTCCTTTGCACTTTTCTCTACTTGCATGCCATTTTATTATGCAACAGCAGCTTCATTACTGAATGACTCTTTAACTCTCTGTAGTCTGTACTGTGAATTAGGTAGCAATGCAATGTCAAATTGAAAATGTGCATTAACTATAAACCTGTACAAGTACAGTTAAGGGGCTATTTTATAGCCAATCTACTAAATTGTCCAATAATCCAATAATATTGGTCAGACAGTGAACCCAAAAGCATGATGTTATAAACTACGCAATTAATAGGACCGAATCCAGATGTAGCAGCTCCTAGAATAATTCACTTAAAATATTGTATTGTATGTTTTTTTTTTAATATATATATTTAGTTAATTTCAGTAATCTTTATAACTTTGACATTAGTCTAATAATTTGTTATTAATATGCTGAGCAAATTTCAGTAAATGCAATGAGTACCATTCATACAATTGTGACTTATAGCATCATATGTTTATAGAATATAAAGAAATTCATAATACAATCATGCATTGTATTCACCTCTACAGGGAGATTTGGTTGAAGATATAAATGTTTCTATTGTTCAGACTTGTTCTCAGCCCACACCAGAGTACATCCCTGTGGGCTGAAATATAGAACAGTGGTATCCAAGCAACTGCATGTTCATTACTGAATGTAAAATGAATTTCTAGAATAATTGCGTTATATTTAGATCAATAATATGTGTTTAAACAAGAGTTTTTTTTTACAAGACTGCTTTAATTTCCTGTCAAATGGAAGGCAAACAGCCAATAAAAACGGATTGCTTTTTGTAGCTTAATTAGTATCTTTCTTTATCAGTCCAGGCTGTTCCCGTTGTGCCTATAACAATAATTATATCCTATACTTTAAGTAAATAATTGAAGAAGCCATCTTGGCAATCTTTCACATGTTGGAATGTGGCATCATTCCTGCAAAAACAGGAGGGCAATGAAAGTGGAATTTCCTTTTAACCACTTAACCACAAAAAGCATATCGGTCGGATCGTCGAATCACCAATCGGACCGATATGCCCATATATGGGCATTCCATATAGGGGCATAGACTGATGACAGGCATAGACTGATGACAGGGATCTCCATTTATGGGCCTACAAGGGACAAGGACTGACAGATACAGAGATGTCCATATATGGGCATAAAAGTGACACAGGCAGACTGACAGGTGACAATGGATAGCCTACAATAAAACGAGTATTGCATAGCCGGGTGGGGCATGCTCTCCCAACTTGCATCATTCCCGACTTGCAGAGTAGGCCGGTGCTGGTCTAGTAATCTAAAAGAGAAATGTATATGCTTATCACATAGAGACAAACCTGATCTGGATATTATGGGTTCAGATCCATCTTGTGTGAGATATGATGTCATCGCCTGTCTACATATTCTATCCTGTCTCTCTTCACTGTGCTATCAAAGAAAACACACACACACCTAGTTGACCGGGGGTCCATTTCCATGGCCCCTTCCTGTTTTCACGCTGCACTGAATATCTTCACCTGAAGACAAGCTCACAACACATCACAATGCGATGGGTTGTGGGCTTGTAGATCTGCTATTTTCACCAAAAGGTAACCCCAGAATAGGGATGCTAGGTTTGTGTGTACTACAGTGCATTCTACATCCTTTTTTCATGCTCTTCTTTTATAATCACATATAGGTCTATATGGTGCAGGCAAGCACAAATTGAGACATGGGGGTCTTTAGCCTCTGACCTTGTGCCCTCGGATTCGAGGGCACTTAGGGAAAATTCTATCAAATAAATGATGGGAATTGATAGGCTAGTAATAGGTTCTCTAACGTTTTCATGTCAAGGACCCCCAGTTTGGTATTCGTCCGTGGACCGCAGACCCCCATCTAAAAATATTTTGTGCCAGGAACCCCCTGAAGAGAAGATTGTGTAAAATAAAATCGGAATTATTCAAAATCTTTCACATAATTTCAAGATTTTTCTAAATCTTTCAAAAGTAGCAGATCTGCAAGCTTGCAAGGTGTTGTGAGCTCATAGATCTGTATAAAATAGGTTACTGATTTTGATGCTATTAACATATTTTACTGGGGGACCCCCTGGAACCCCTTCAAGGACCCCTGGGGGTCCCCGGACCCCACTTTGCCACCGGGCAAGTAGTGTCCACTTTAAAATACACCTTCATATCAATTTAGAAATGACTCCACATCCCCCTCCCCCTCCCAAATATGTCTAAATCAATCAATCAAGGAATCAATCAACTGTGCATCTTGTCTGGACTTGTCCCACTTGACAAGAAAAGCACCACATCGACTGGTTGTGGTGAATGATAACTCAGGTAGGTGCTGTTTTAATTATGAAATCAAAACAATTTTTATGTTATATCCGTTAAAATACCAGTCAGGAAGGACTGGGCTGTAATGTAGGCTAGACTAGTGGGCTTTAGCAACTTCCAAGCAATCATAGCCTAGTCTAGCCCCTATGGAACCTCTCCCTCCGCTAAGTAGCTCCGAGATGAGGTCCCTCGTTAATTCCTGCCGGATGCGGTCGACATTTTCGCACATTTTCCAGTTTTACATGTTTCTTACCCCTTTCTGCACATCGTATCCAAAAAGCAAAGCAATTGCGCCACTCTCTCAGATGTTTTAAGTTCTAGCGGAACATAACAGCTTCCAACGTGTTGAAGAAAGTATTTAATTTGCATCGGATTTCATCCGGTTCCATAATATTTTGCATTAGAAGATGCAATTCAACATTTGACCAGTAGGGTAATCAGTAATGTTATCTCTACGGGCGCAACTCTTGCGCAATGTCTTAAAAACATGGAACCGGATGAAAACCGAGGCAAATTAAATACTTTCTTCAACACGTTGGAAGCTGTTATGTTCCGCTAGAACTTAAAACATCTGAGAGAGTGGCGCAATTGCTTTGCTTTTTGGATACGATGTGCAGAAAGGGGTAAGAAACATGTAAAACTGGAAAATCTGCGAAAATGTCGACCGCAGCCGGCAGGAATTAACGAGGGACCTCATCTCGGAGCTACTTAGCGGAGGGAGAGGTTCCGTAGGGGCTAAGCCTAGTCTAATTAATTCTGGAGGTGCGAACAGGTCGGGAGAGCAGTGTTGCCATGTCCGCTTATAAACGACTGTGGGCTTGTTTTTTTTCTGTAAAGTTGCTTGTAAATATTGGTAGTTGCGGGTTGTGTTTTTTTTGGGGGCATGTTTCTAAAGTGTAGTTACTTATTTGGGCTTGTTTCCTAATTTTGGTAAAACACGTGGTTCTCAAACATTTTCATGGCAAGGACTCCCAGATTTATTTGTCCGTGGGCCCCCATCTAAAAATATGTTTACGGAAATCTGATACGGACCCCCGTATCAGATTTGTGTTGTTATAATGTCTCAAAAATATTCCAATTTATTTTTATTTTCTAGTGAGCTTGTAGATCGGCTATTTTCAAATGGCCGAAATGGGCTGAAGTGCTTAATGTATGTTTTATAATAATAATCTAAATCTAACTAGGCCTATACTAAAGTTTTCAAATAATTGTAGTGGAGTAAAAGTAGGCTACAATATGTGCCGCTGAGATGTAGTGGAGTAGAATTAAAAGTACAGAACATTGGAAATACTCCAGTAAAGTAAAAATACCTCAAAATTGTACTTAAGTACAGTACTTGAGTAAATGTACTTAGTTACTTTACATCGCTGGTATTGATAGAGGTACATAGTAAACATTTTGTTTTGTTCGGCTTTTCCCATATACGCATTGGTAATAGTAGGCCTAATTCAAAAAAGCAAAAAGTAAACGTATAACTATAATAATTTTAAAAAAGGGTAAAAAGTTGACAAGATAACCGTTTTGACCATTCTAATTATGCATAAGTTTGACTACTTGAGCTGTTTAGTGTTGTTATTTTAACAATAAGTGTGCATGAAGACATGCACACTGACCATACCATCATTCACTTGATATGAATACACTGAAAGCTTTGTTTTCTTTTATTTCCTCCATTCAGATTATGTCTTCTTATCTGTGATTTAGTTTTTGTCAGAGAAAGTACTTTAATATATATATATTTTTTAATTATTTTAATCTATATGGCAAACCCTGAATTTAGTGTTGGATCATCATCCATACCAGTAGCAACTTTTCTGCAAGCACCAGCCATTTTATACCTTTATATTGACCACTTAAACTTAAACCATATTGTGTTGTTTGCTGGGGTCCTATACTATTTCAACTCTATACCAAATATTTTTGTGTACAGGTGTGTGTGTGTGTGTGTGTGTGTGTGTGTGTGTGTGTGTGTGTGTGTGTGTGT